>NW_015399253.1:0-1288 GCF_001527695.2 Protobothrops mucrosquamatus
CCTAAAATCCTCCCTAGGTCAGGCCCGCTTGCTGAAAAAGCCATGTCTTGAGGGCGCGGCGGAAAGTAAGGAGATCCGGAATCATCCGGATCTCGGGGGGTAGTTCGTTCCAGAGGGTGGGGGCACCCACAGAGAAGGCCCTCCCCCTGGGGGTCGCCAGCCTACATTGCTTGGCCGACGGCACCCTGAGGAGGCCCGCCCTGCATTAAGCCAATATAGAGGAAAATCCTCGAATTAGCGACCGCAGCGGCGCCCAACATTGCTGTTCAGACGGTTGTTAAGCGAGTTTTGCCCCGTTTTACGACCTTGCTTGCCGCCGTCGCTAAACGAATCGCTGCAGTTGTTCGGCTGATTACAGGGTCGTTAAGCGAAGCAGGCTTCCCCGTTGGCTTTGCTTGTCAAAAGGTCGCAAAAGGGGATCACAGGACACACACACACACACACACACACACACACCGGGACTCTGTGGCCGTCATAAATCATGAACCGGTTGCCGCCAGCACCCGGATTTTAACCACGTGACCCCAGGGACGCTGCGAGGGTCGTAAGGGTGGAAAACAGTCACAGGTCGCTCTTTCCAGCGCCCTTGTCCCTTGGAACCGTCGCTAAACGAACCGTCGCAAATCGAGGACTGTCTGTATACAGCCACGCCACTCCCTTAACAACCAGTTTGCTTCACAAACGGAGCAACAACAACAAAAAAAGGTCGTAAAACGGGGCCAAACTCAATTACGGTCTTGCTCGGGACCGGAATGATTGAGCTCAACCGGGGTCGTAAGTCAAGGACACCCTGTGAATACCTTTGCCCCTCCCTCCTGCAAAAGACTCCCCCCCCCTTTGAGAATGCCAGGCAGGGCGGGCGGGCAGAAAGCAGCCGGGCACCGCGGCCAGCTTGGCAAAGGAAGCCGCTGGGAATTGCCTGGATTTGATTTCTGCCCCCTTTCCGGCCGCTCCGAGCCATTCACCCGCCTGATAAAGACAGACTTGGGAAATTGGCGGTTCCCTGCAGCAACCGTTTCATTTCGTCTTTAAGCAGGCGGGCAGCGCTGACCCCCGGGGCCGCGGTTTCCATTGTGCGCTGATGCGGCCGGAAGGATGATTGGCGCAAGGAGGAGGAGGAGGAGGAGAAGGGAGTGAGTGGCAGAACCCGAACCCTTGATCCCCCCTCGGTTTCCGAATGAGCGTCTCTGTGGGACATTAATTGTCTCTTCTGCGTCAGATGGGAGGGGGCTTTTCTCAATGATGGGGGACTCCCCCCCCTTTATTAGACCTGTTTAAGAGCGGCCAG
>NW_015399253.1:3631-6664 GCF_001527695.2 Protobothrops mucrosquamatus
TTCTCCTCCCCCTCCTCCTTCCCTTCTCTTGTCTTTTGCCTTTCCTCTTTCCTTCTCCTTCCCTTCCCTCTCCTCTTCCCCTCCCCTCCCTGCTCTCTGCTGCCCAGGGCCAGAGACCAACTGCCCTGCAATGCTGGGCCTGTCACAGACTCGTCAGCAGCTGAACGGGCCGGGCCGGGCTGGGCTGGGCAGGAGAACGGGGGGGGGGGGGCTTTTGGTGACAGAGAAAATCGACTTCCCAGCTCTGGAACTGGGCGTGGGGCCGTGGCGCAGGAGAGGGGCCGGGGGGGGGGGTCAGCCAAGCTGCCTCTCTTCCTCGGGCTTGGATTCGAGTGGCGCTCCTCCTCAGAGCCGGGGCAGGGAGGGCACAGGCCGAAGGCTGCCAGCCTTCCCAGGCAGCTGCTGCTGCTTCTTTCTCAGCCAGCAGCTGTTCCAGGTGAGCCCGGCCTTGGAGGACCTGGCCAGAGGGACCCCCAGAGGCCATCCGGCTGTTCTGCCTCCCTTCCCTTGCTTTTGTTTTGGCAACCGCCGTCCATGCAGCCGCCGTCCATGCAGTTCCCGTCTTGAGGCCAAGGGATGGGGATTGGGGGAGGGGGAGGGTTGCCTCTTGGGACGCCCCGGCACTCTGCACACGAGCAGGGGGCCCCCTAGTGGTCTGCACAAGCTCAGTGCAGGATAAGAGGCTGCAAAGGCGGGGCACATTTGCCCGTCGGCAGAGCTCACATTTCAATCGGAATAGAGCTGGAAGGGACCTGGGAGGTCTTCTAGCCCACCCCCCTGTGCAGGCAGGAAACCCTCAACCATTTCAGACAAACAGTTATCCAGCCTCTTCTTAAAAACCCTCCAGGGATGGAGCACCCACAACTTCGGGTGGCAAGCAGTTCCACTGGTTAATTGTTCTCACTGTCAGTAAGTTTCTCCTTAGTTCCAGGTTGCTTCTCCCCTTGATTAGTTTCCACCCGTTGCTTCTTGTCCTGCCTTCTCCTGTGCTTTGGAGAATAGCTTGACTCCCTCTTCTTTGGGGCAGCCCCTGAGATACTGGAAGGCTGCTATCCTGTCCCCCCCCTGGTCCTTCTTTTCTCTAGACTGGCCATCCCCGATTCCTGCAGCCGCTCTTCATACGTCTCTGACTCCAGGCCTTTAATCCATCCTAGTTGCTCTTCCCCTTCCCTTTTCCCAAAGCCTCAGCATCTTCTTTGCACTATCTTTGCACAGCTAGCTTTCCCCGTTTCCTGAGCCTGCACCCTGATCCCTGATAAATGGGCTGAGTTCCTACGCCAGAAATTGCCAAACTCAGCATCATCTCCCTGGCCGAGCTTTGGATGCTGTGTGGAGGCAGCTGCCTTGCCCTCCTCCCGGAGGGTCTGTCTGGAAGCCCCTTCCCCAGGGCTGTCTCAGGTCGTCTTGCAGCATCTGCAGAGATCCTTTGGGAGGTCTCTGGGAGGAGGGGACCCCCCTCCCTCCCCCACAATATGCTTCTGCCACTTGGGTGTCCCCAGGGTTGGCAGCCAGAAAAACAGCCTCTTCTCCACTCAATCAGTCTGCTGGGGTGGGGGAAGAAAGAGGGAGAAGGAGAGAAGGGAGAGAGAGAGAGAGAGAGAGAAAGAGAGAGAGAGAGAGAGAGGGAGGGAGGGAGGGAGAGGAAAGAGAAAGAGAAAGGAAAGAGAGAGAGGGAGAGGAAAGAGAGAGGAAAGAGAGAAAGAGAGGGAGAGAAAAGAGAAAAAGAGGGAAAGAGAGGAAAGAGAAAGAAAGGGGGAAAGAGAGAGAGAAAGAGGGAGAAAGGGACAGGAAGAGATGGAGGGAAGGAGAGAGAAAGGGAAAGGGAGAAAGGGAGGGAGAGAAAGGAAGGGAGGGAGAGAACAAGGGAGAGAAAGAGGGAATGTGAGGTAAAAAGGGAGAGAAAGAAAAGGGAGGGAGAGAAAGAGGGAGAGAACAAGAGAGGAAGAGTGAAAGTGAAAGTAAAGTAAAAGGAGAAAGAGAAAACAGGGAGAACAAGAGAGAGAAAGGGAGAGAGAAAGAGGGAAAGGAAGGTAAAGGGACAGAAAGAGAAAGAGGGAGGGAGGGAGAGAGAGAGAAAGAGAGGGAGGGAGAAAGGAAGAGACAGGAAGAGATGGAGGGAAGGAGAGAGAAAGGGAAAGGGAGAAAGGAAGGGAGGGAGAGAAAGGAAGGGAGGGAGAGAAAGGGAATGCGAGGTAAAAAGGGAGAGAAAGAAAAGGGAGGGAGAGAAAGAGGGAGAGAACAAGGGAGAGAGAAAGAGAGAAAGGGAAAGTAAAGTAAAAGGAGAAAGAAAACGGAGGGAGAGAAAGGGAGAGAGAAAGAGGGAAAGGAAGGCAAAGGGACAGAAAGAGAGAAAAGAGGGAGGGAGAGAACGGGAGAGAGGAAGAGAGAGAGAGAAAGAGAGGGAAGGAGACAGAGTGGGAGAGAGAAAGCCCAGGGGAGGGGAGGAGAAAGAGAAAGAGAGAGAGAGACAGACAGAGAGAGAATCCAATTGCCCTAAATGAGGCTTTCCTGGGCCTTAATAGCCGGTGGAGAGGGAGGCAATTTGAAGGCTGCCCTGCCAATTCAATTAAACGGCATCCTTTCACATCAAGGGCTCTCCGTGTCCTTTTGTGGTAATTTCAAAACCCAGCAGGTCCTGAGGTTTGCGCTAAGCAGATGGTGTGTGTGTGTGTGTGTGCATGTGCAGTTGGTTGTGTATGTGTGAGTCTGGGTGCAGATTGGGAACACCCAGACTTTGCAAATCTCACCCGGTCACCTTGGGCTGCATCTGTCGGTCTCTCGCTATTTCTCGGGGGGGGGGGGAAAGTGTTGCTTTATAAAGGTTGTTTTTATATTGGTTCTTTAATTCGATGGGTGGATAGAGAGATAGAAGGGAAAGAGGATAGATAGATAGATAGATAGATAGATAGATAGATAGATAGATAGATAGATAGATAGATAGATAGATCTAGATAGATCTAGATAGATAGATAGAGAGAGAGAGAGAGAGAGAGAGAGAGAGAGAGAGAGAGAGAGAGAGAGAGAGAGAGAGAG
>NW_015399254.1:0-1151 GCF_001527695.2 Protobothrops mucrosquamatus
CATTCAGCCACCATTCAAAGTTACAAAGGTGATGAACAAGGGGGACTTAACAATTGGTCCTCAGAGTTCTGGCTGCTGCAGGGTCCACAGAGTCATCACCATCTGTGCACTCAGTGACCTTTTCATGATTACAATGTCGTAGTAGCCATGAGTATGTGACCATGCCAGCATCCTATAAGCAAAGTCAATGGAAAGCTCATAGGAAGCTAGAAATCACTCCCACTCCTGGCACTTTTTGCCCCTCCCACAGACACTCTGTAGCACCTACCCACAGCATTCCCTGCCTCCCTGCCTCACCTACACTTCTACCTGTGCTTTGTAGTACCTGCCCATGGCACAGCCCTATCTTTTCACAGCACCCACACACCTGTGTGTGCTCCAGAATGCTTGCCTATGGCATTTCCCATCCAGTCAAGGCAGTTTAAGAATCCCATGAATTTGAATGAGATTCAAAGTGCTTCTTTAAAGTAGTGGCACCTTTTCTTTTTTTTTAGTTCACCCCTAAGGATATCAGAAGTGCTTTAAATATGCAAAGCCTCAAACAATTTTCGAAATCATTTCTGAAACATGCATAGTCTCCACTAAAATCATCATTTATTCTAGCATTCTGCTATATGTTATTGGTTCCATTCTTGGGAAACACATGTACAAGTACATCTAGAAATCTTAAAAGGTACATTTATTTAATGTGTTATATAGATGTACATATTCAGAGCTAAGTTTTGTTCTCTAATTATTTAAACAAATAGGAAAAAATAGTTGAAAGAAATTCACACTTTTCCCCCCTTCATAATTGGTAGCTTCACACGACTGAGACATAATGCCAAAATGATGAGAAAATGTTGTTTAATTTCTGCCTCTCTGCTATTAATGCAAAACAATGACATAATAACTTTTTTCCCTCTACAAAACTACAATCTGAATATATCAATTCATTTATGCCTTTATGTTAGATCGCGCAGGCAGTAAGACACAAGTCGAGTGACAGTCAGCTCTCGGTTTATTGGCAAGGCATAAAGTAAATCCGGACTGGCATCTGGGCCAGGGGAGCCCTCTTTTATGGGATTCCCCTGGCTTGTAATCACACAATTCCATTGGCTGGTAAGACCCCGTTGCTAGTTAGCCAACCAGCAACAGGCATGAAACTGTAT
>NW_015399254.1:5004-6664 GCF_001527695.2 Protobothrops mucrosquamatus
GCCAGGGGAGCCCTCTTTTATGGGATTCCCCTGGCTTGTAATCACACAATTCCATTGGCTGGTAAGACCCCGTTGCTAGTTAGCCAACCAGCAACGGGCATGAAACTGTATGCAGATGGAGAAGGGCAATCACCCTTAATGGGTGATCAGGATGCGCATAGGGGATTAAGGGGGGGGGGAATACAAAAGAACACAACACTTTACATTCAAATTCAAAAACTGTAACAAAACTTCACATCTAGCAGTACCCATGATAGAAATTTCTATGAATCCAACCTTGTTGATTTATGAAATATATGTATATGCAATCAGGAAGGTGCACAAATGTTAATAAATACTTTTTTTAGGATTTAAAATCTATCTACTTGGCCATGCTACAGCAACTTTATACCAGAGCAGCTGAGGAGATCAACATTTAACTTATTGTCTTTTCAGCATAAAATGCCTAAGGGGATCAAATTTATGACAGTAAAAAAGTAGTGCTGTCAGTCTTCTCTTTTTCAGTTTGTTTGCTGTTCTGAGTCACTGGTCTGAAAATGTATAGAACTGAAAAAGGATAAAATAATAATAATAAAAATGTGTAAAACTTTTTCAGTAAGTGTCACTAGACTTTCAAACAGAACCTGAAAAGTATTTGAAAAAGTATTTAAATTATGTAAAATTAGTGGCTGATCCCTAAATAACTTCAAATAGATTTTGTTTTAAAGGAGGAAAAATAACCTGTAGGAAGAGAGTATACAATCCAGATTGCTCTATCTGCAAAGTCTTTTCGTCAAACAAAACCCTTTAAAAATACATGTATTCTTTGAGTTACAACTATTTTTTCAGCAAATATTCAAAATTACAATGCTACTGAACGAAAGGACTTAGGAACCATGCCTGAAGTTATAACCATAGCAGTGGCACTGTGGTCATTTGATAAGAAATTTGGGCGCACGGCAGCCAGGCCACACTTAGAACCTCTGGGATGCTGCACCAACCTAAGCAACCTTGCACAGAGGAACTTGGTGGCAATGCTAGGGCTGGGACTGAAGTAGAAGCATGGGGCTTCGGTATGGCTGCCACTTCCCCAGGCCTCACCTTCAGCCCTAGGCTGCTATCGCCACTGAGGAATGCTGCCTAACTCCCCCCCCCATGTGCCTATCTTTCCCTGATCTAGACCACCCTACACAGTGACAATCAGTGTCAGCACCAAGATTAGGCTTCGGGTAAAAGTCTGGGTCCTTAAATAGTCTTTTCCAGCACTGGAGAACTGCAATGAAGAAACTACTAAAAGAAACAGGCAGCCACATTAGGGGCTCTTAAGTATAAACAGCAGAGCAACATGAAGCAAAGCAGAGCCCTGTTTTGGCTTTCTTCCTGTTCTGATTGCCTCCCCCTACTCCCATTTCATAGTGTATTGTAGCATCTCCGCCATTTGCACAAGGCTTATGTTGGGCCTTCCAGGGTCTCCCCTGTTTTCCCCCTGAGATATGCCCATTCTCCTTATCTGGGGCTCCATCCACTTAAGGACACACAGCTCACTTAACAACTGCAATCAGGAATGGCTGGATTGCAGTTGTTGAGAGATAGGGTCACATGTGATCTCACACAACAACTGAGATTTTAATCCCAATTGTTGTAAATAAAAGACTTTTCTTTGTTTTGTTTTGACACTTTT
>NW_015399255.1:0-3536 GCF_001527695.2 Protobothrops mucrosquamatus
CTCCTCCTCCTCCTCCTTCCTTCCTTTCCTCCTGCTCTATTTTCTCCTCCTTCTCCCTCTCCTCCTCCTCCTCCTCCTCCTCCATTTTTTCCTTCTCCTTCTCCTGGTCCTCCTCCACTTTCTCCTCCTCCTCCTCCTCCTCCTCCTTCTCTCTCCCTTCCTTCCTTTCCTCCTGCTCTATTTTCTCCTCCTTCTCCTCCTCCTTCTCCCTCTCCTCCTCCTCCATTTTTTCCTTCTCCTTCTCCTGGTCCTCCTCCTCCTCCTCTTCCTCCACTTCCCCCTCCTCCTCCTCCTCCTCCTCCTCCTTCATTTTCTCCTCCTCGTTCTCCTTCTGCTTCTCCTTCTCCTGAAACCTGAATGTTTTCTGAGGATCATAACGAGACCAGAGAGGCATCATAGCTGGAGCTAATATCTGAAATTAGGAAATGCAAATCTAAGAACAAACTGGATCCGGGATTTGTTTTTCAGACTGCCATACAAACGAGAGTTGATGTGTTGGATTGCTCCTCCACACCCTGCTTTGTAAGGCCTCTCTGCAAATGGGCGGCTAGCATAACTGGGAGTCAACTACAATAGAAGAGATTATTTTTCCTGGGAATGTATTGTCAAACACACTCAGGACTGTCACATCTCAGTAAACTTTCCTAAGCACCACCCTGCAGAAAGCCTTAGGGTCCGTGTGAGTGGCATTTCCTCCTAAAGCCAGCACCTTCCAGGGGGGGTGGGAGTAAAAATAGCTGCAATCACACAACTGAAGTCCTGTTCTTTTTTTAACGGGCATCACGGACTGCTGAACTCTGCAAACCAAGGTCCTTCCCCTACAAGTCCATCGCGTCAGGGTCTCCTAGCCCTAATTTTTATCCATCATAATTGAAGGACCACGTTTAATGCTAAAACATTGCATTTGTTTCCCTTACCTTTCCTATATCATCATCCCCCCCCCCCCTTTTCATGTTATGTCTTTTAGACTCCATCAAGGAAATGTGGACCTGAAATGGCCTGTGAGAATAACCTTGGGAGATAGAAGGAAGAAGCTCAGCCTAGACAATGGTGTGATAACAGAAGTCTCAGCCCACAGAAGGAATGGGAGTGGAGAAAACATATCGAAAAGGACCCTCCCTAGTTGTCCAGAAAGTAAAAGCAGGGGAGGGGAGAAGTTCTTTCAGACTTGTAAAATTCTGTTACTATAACCTTACAATAAAGGTAATCGTAGTATTTGTGGTTTCCTGAACGGACTACCTCAAAGAATTGATAGGGCCATCTAGACCAGGATGTTGTGTTGAAGATACCAAAGGTTTTCTGAGGGGTGTTTTGACTAACAATACATGCATACATCCAGAATGATGCTATCATGGTCTCTCATCCTAACTTCTCCCTTCTTTGTGGTTCTCACACTGTCTTTCCCACAGGTTGCTCTTAGAAGCAGCTGCCACTTAATGCTTCTAAAGCATCAGTGTACATATTCGGTGTACATCAGCCCTCCCCATCATGCAAGTCTTCCAGAGATATGGGCTTCATCTCTTAGGATTCTCGGCAATGGACTGGCTGGCCAGGCAATCCTGGAGTTGGGCACCAAGGTTGGGAAAGGGGGATGCAATTTCCAGCGTCTCCAATTATCACGGCCAAGTTGACTGGGAATGTTTGGGAAATATCATCCCAAGTTATCAGAAAAACATGAAAAAAAAGATGACATCAAGACCCATCAACAATATCAAAACTCCCTGTAGAGTTTAAAAAAAAGATTGAATTTATATAGAGGACCCTTTTAATATGAACTAGGATAAAGATTAATGAGTCAATAGAGGTCTATATTATTCCCCACAGCAATGAGAAGCAGAGGTGGTCAAACTGACTCTTTTATCCAAAGATGAGAATGTTTTTAAGCTAGCTTCTATTTTGAAATTGCTTCCAGATGTTGTGCTTGCAGTGGAAAAGAAAATGAAAACTTGACTTTGTTTCTGCTAATTAGATAGGTTTGTTGCTATAGAACTGTTTTGTGCATGCTCTTGTGTAAAGGCAGAAAGTTGTGACTGTGGTGTTATTATCTTCTAGTGTGCTAAAGAGAGTCGGAAGTTGGTGCCTTTATCTTTTCTCTCCTTTTCTTTTCTCACCCTATCTTTTTTCTTTTCCCTCCCCCTTTTTCTATTACTTTTTAAATTTCTCTTTGTATTTTATATTTTGATAAACCAATACGAATTATCGGAATAAAGAGCTATCAACTTTCATATTGTTTGAGCCGTTAATCGCATCATGAGCGAACGAGAGGGCCCCATTTATTGGCAAAGACTGATCCCCCCCCCAATTTTTCCTTTGCATACGTGCATACAGATAATGGAAAACTTATTGCTTGGACTCACAACTAACTGTGAGAGGGAACATGGCATCCTAGTGGACAATCGCTTAAATTTTATGAGCCAGCAGTATGTTGCAGCTGCCAAAAAAAGCCAACACAGTCCTAGGCTGCATTAACAGGAGGGGTAGAATCAAGACCATTTTATAATGCCTTGTAAGGCCACACTTGGAATATTACCACAATATAAAAAGATGTTGAGACTCTAGAAAGAGTGCAGAAAAGAGCAACAAAGATGATTAGGGGGCTGGAGGCTAAAACGTGAAGAACGGTTGCAGGAATTGGGCATTTCTTGTCTAATGAAGAGAAAAACTAGAGGTGACATGATAGCAGTGTTCTAGTATTTGAGGGGCTGCCACAAAGAATATGGGGGGGGGGGTGTCAATCTATTTTCCAAAGCTCCAGAAGGCAGGACAAGAAGCAATGGATGGAAACTAATCAAAGAGAAAACCAACCTAGAACTTAGGAGAAATGTGCTGACAGTGAGAACAATTAATCAGTGGAACGACTTGCCTCCAGAAATTGTGGGTGCTCCAACACTGGAGATTTTTAGGAAGAGACTGGACAGCCATTTATCTGAAATGATACAGGGTTTCCTGCTTGAGCAGAGGGTTGGACTAGAAGACCTCCAAGGTCCCTTCCAACTCTGTTATTCTGTTTAGAACAAGGAGGAAAGAACCACTCCTGCCAACACACTTTCTAAGTTGCTTCAGGGCTCAGGAAAAGATCCCTGACTCCATTCATACAGTTGCATGGATAAATGGTTTGCAAGTAAGTTCTATAGCAGTGGTGGCGAATCTTTTAGAGACCGAGTGCTCAAACTGCAACCCAAAACCCACTTATGTATCGTCGGGTGCCGGGTGGGCATGGCCCATTGGGTGGGCATGGCTGCCGTGGTAACGGCAGACTGGGACCAAAAAGTTCAATCAATCAATTCCAACTTTGCGAGATCTTTTTTTTTCCCGCGAGAAGTTGAAATTGATTAACTGATTGAACCTTTTTTTTTTGGGGGGCACATGGCGGCGGAGGCCTAAAGCGAAAAGGTTTTATAAAACTCAGCTGAAGGCCTAGGACTGCCATAGGTTCGCCACCACGGTTCTATAGAATGAATTTCTTTAATTGTGTGCCTCCCCCCCCCAAAAAAAAATCTGAGCGCTTTGTATGACAGGGAGCTGCCAAGCCACTT
>NW_015399255.1:4475-6663 GCF_001527695.2 Protobothrops mucrosquamatus
TCCAAAAGGCTTTAATAACCTTACAAGTCCACCACATGTGAAAAAAAGTTGCATCTTGTTGTCCACATCTCCAGCACTTGGATTCATAATTCTCATAAATACGAGACATAGTTGCAGGGTCCATGTGCCATCTATAAAACATCTTGTAAAAATTTTCACGTAGATTTTGTGCCTGCGTAAATTTCACATTTCTCACCCACTTTGTCAAGCCACTTTGTCCTTAAGATAAGTTGAAACTCAAGAGCCAAAATGTTGCAGGAGTTTCTTAAGTAAGAAAAACGCAGTATACAAGCTCCATAAAACTACAGCCTTTAACATTTCTGAAGTTAAAATTAAATGTAGTCATTAATAATTTACATTTTAAAAAAAAAGACAGATATCATCCAGTGTCCCTTTACTGATGCAAATCTGAAAACGTGATAATTCGTCTAAGAGGCTTAAAATGTCTCCAGGGTTTGCAAGATACAGTAGCTGTAACTGTTAAACATAGGAACACATGATTGAAATGAGTTTTTTTTTTTTTAATGACACAAAACAACAACACCTTTAAGCACATTGGGAGAGTTTCGATGCGTGTTTTCAGATTTTTTGCTGTGTGTTGCATGAGGCTGATTTTTTTTTTTACTCCGTCCGAAACAGGATGTTGAATTTCAGTTTCAAATACAGCACAGCTCACTTATAAATAAGTTGATTTAGCTTATGAACTCAGCTAATCTTGTGTGATCCCAGAGGACGGCAGTCCATTTTAAACTGATGCTGTTCTTGTATGGAAGTGCTCTCAGATTTATTGGATAATGTGCACCAATATATTCCATCTCTCTCATGCCTGTTTTTCAAACTTTTCAATTCACTGCATAGATAGATAGATAGATAGATAGATAGATAGATAGATAGATAGATAGATAGATAGATAGATAGATAGATAGATAGATAGATAGATAGATGATAGATAGATAGATAGATAGATAGATAGATAGATAGATAGATAGATAGATAGATAGATAGATAGATAGATAGATAGATAGATAGATAGATAGATATATGCAGGTCTTGGCGTATTCGGGTCTTTTCCCATGTAAGATTGAGAGTATCTTGGCGATGTTTCGACGAGGTCCCACTCGTCATCTTCAGGCTGGGGTCCTCGGCTTCGTGCCTGTTGCTTGCTAAAGCTCAGGATGTTACAACACAGCCAACCACCTAGGATGTTGCAACACAAAACTCAGGATATCACTACACTAGATCTCAGGATGTAATCACACAACCCATTACCCAGGTCGTTATAACAGAAAAGACTAATGGGCACACAGCCAGCACCTCAAGTACTCAGGATGTTACGAAACAGCTGAACAATCCGCAAACAATGACTCCAACACAGCCAACCAACCCACCTACAGCAACTAAGCCAGCACTCCACACCCCCCCACCAATATTTATAGAGAGACGGCAGCTCCGATCACACTTTGCTCGCACAAGCACGAAGCCGAAGACCCCAGCCTGAAGATGACGAGTGGGACCTTGTCGAAACGTCGGCAAGATACTCTCAATCTTACACGGGAAAAGACCCGAATACGCCAAGACCTGCATACCTGTACCCGTGAAAATCTACGAATATATAAATATTGTTAAAAATAACTGGCGTTTAGCCCTGACGATGTCGGAAGTTTCCGACGAAAGCTTGGTGGTTTGTTGTTGTTGTTTTTTAGAAAAAAAGCACATTTAAACAGATTGGAAAAGAAAGCAACAGCTGTATATTTTTACTCCGTCCTTCCATTCAGAATTAAAAACCATCTTTCTTGCTTTCAGGTTTTCCCAGCATGAAATTGATTAGGCCAGAAACTAAAGGGCCCAGACGACCCAATTTCACCCTTTGGCTGACTTCTGTGGCACTGGAAGAGCGATTGTTCTCAGGGATCAGAAAAGAATTGTAAAGGTCTTCCCTCCATCTGCAACTTGGTGCCTTTCTCTGGATTTTTTTTTGCACATGAATCAAAATGCTGATGTCGCATTGGGAACTGAAGATAGCTACGTTGCTTCTGGTGCTGTTTAGAACAGGAAGTGACCCCTGGTTTGCAACTTGCATCCTTCCCTTTTTGGTCCAAAGCTGAAAGGGGAATGTTTTAAACGCTGCGTGATTTTGAAAACTGAATTAACACTTAACTGCGCCAGGGCCCTAAAGATTAGCCGCTCA
>NW_015399256.1:0-2150 GCF_001527695.2 Protobothrops mucrosquamatus
GACTGGCCTGAGGGATTTTAAAGGGGTTTTAATTACTTTTAATTGGACATATTTAAATATTTTGTTTTAATTAAATTTTAATTAGGGATAATATGTATATATGTTAGTATTTTATTCAATTGTCAGCCGCCCTGAGTCCGTAAGGAGAAGGGCGGGATATAAATGCAATAAATAAATAAATAAATAAATAAATAAATAATGATTTGTCTGCATAATTGCTAGAATAATAATGTAATGCATAATCACTGGGAAAATTCACTGGGAAAGTTCTGTGTCAGTAATATGTGACTAACCAAATGCGCATTGCACATGGATACTTTGTATGTAGCAAAACCTACCATTGTATGCCCGTGAGAAACGATCCTAATGTATTACAGTGTATTACCATGTGTAGTCCTTTGTTCCTAAAAGAAGGATAGTATTAAAAACTGAAGACTAATCCCGCCCTCCTTGTTCAGAATTGCCTGTCTCCATTATGCTTCTGAACCTGCGCAATAAACCTCTCTGCTAAACCCCTCTGGAATTCGTAAGAGTTCTTTCGTTTTCCACAAGAAAGTAAACGTTAGGGTGATTCCAGCCCTTGCAGAATCTTGGTTCAAGCAGATGAATTGGGAGATTTTATTCCCGACTCTTAAAAGAGTAAAAGATAGACTAATAGGGATTATCGCTGATCAAGAAGGAACCCTTTCCCATTTTCTGTGAAATATTATTGATATTAATATTATTTTGCAGCCAAATGCCTTTTGAGAAGAGGAGAGCTCCCCCAGTTTAGCAAGATGGAGAGCCTTAGCGCTTTGGAAGAGGACCTGTTTCCTGATTTATATCCCATCGTAGAGGAAAACAAGGAAGAAGAAACAAATACGTTGGAAGAACTTGAGGAAGAGGTGGAAGGTTGGAAAGGTTTATTTATCTTTTTTATTATTTGTCTACTTGTTTATTTTGTATTTTTAGTGTGCAAAGCTAATCTGTATCGGTGTCTTTCCAGGATGGAGAGACTAGCAGTCTTCACCGATCTTAGAAAAGCAAAATGGGGTCAAACCTAGTTAATGCTTGGCTAGCAGATCACCCAGGTCACATACTGGGAAATTGTCCCTTTGTCTATTTTTATTTATTTTTTTGACACAATACCCCCTTTTTTCTCTGCCAGTTTTCATGGGGCAGTGACTTTTTAGAACATCGCGTCCCTGAACTTCTGGTCTTGGAAGGTTTTGTCAAGGCCTTTTAACAGAAGAAAAACCTCTCCTTTCCCTCTAGGGCTTGAAGAAGATGAGTTGGAAGCCCCCCCAGCCGAAGAAGATTCTTTGGAAGGAGCCGAAGAGGCTACAGAGATTAGCAAGTGAGTCTGTGCAGGTCATCCTCGAATTACGACAGTTTGTTCAGTGACCATTCAGAGTTACAACGGCACTGAAAAAAGTGACTTGTGACCGTGATCAAAATTCAGATGCTTGGCTACTGCTTCATACTTATGACCTTTGCTGTGTCCCAAGGTCAATGGGGGAAGGCAGATTCACTTAACAGGTCCGTGTCACTAACTTAACAACTCCAGCGATTCAACTTAACAACGCTGGCAAGAAAGGTCGTAAAACGGGACAAAACTCACTTAACAACTGTCCCGCTTAACAACGGAAATTTTGGGGCAAATTTTGGTCGTAAGTCAAGGATTAGCCATATATCTTTATTCTGAACCATTCAATTGACTTAAACAAAATCAGTAAAATAAATATGCCTAATGGGGTATTTTATTTTATTTTATTTTATTTTAAAAAGAGAAAGTTCCAAAGCAAGATTTGGAAACGATGCTTCTTAAAAGCTGGGCTAAGTTCTGGGACTTCACCCAAGCTGAGAAGCTGCATAAAGGAGAAGCGGAAAGGGGCCCGTGATCTCCTGGACCTACATCTTAGCTTGAGGCATCCCTCGATGTATTGATTTAAATAATTTGTAGGCTCTCCCCGTCGGTCTCAAGGCGGCGTTCCTTTAGGTTGAGACCTGCTTTTCTTACCAACAGGAAAAGCTCGGAAGGATTCCCCGTGCCGAGCCAAGGGCGGACCATGAACTACACCGATCGGGTTCGTGTCCTCAACTTGCGCCGAAACCTGAATCAGCTTGACAGTCTCACCAAACAAAAAGAGCTTCTCATTCAAAAAACGAGG
>NW_015399256.1:5602-6662 GCF_001527695.2 Protobothrops mucrosquamatus
CTTCTTCTTCTTCTTCTTCTTCTTCTTCTTCTTCTTCTTCTTCTTCTTCTTCTTCTTCTTCTTCTTCTTCTTCTTCTTCTTCTTCTTCTTCTTCTTCTTCTTCTTCTTCTTCTTCTTCTTCTTCTTCTTCTTCTTCTTCTTCTTCTTCTTCTTTTTGTCTCTATAGAAAAATCCAGGTAGCTAGCAAGGCTTATGAAGAAAACCTGGCCAACGTGCTGGAAGAGTCTCAGAGGAACCACGCAAAGGCCGTCCGGTTTCTGAAGGAGAGTTTAGGAAAGTATGTCGTTTACTTGTCCCTCCTCTGTTTCTCCTTTCAAATAATAATAATAATAATAATGATGATGATGATGATGATGATGATGATGATGATGATGATGATGATTGATGATGATGATGATAAAGTTGGAAGTGACCTTGGAGGTCATCTAGTCCAACCCCCTGCTCAGGCAGGAAACCCTATACCATTTCGGACAAATGACTGTCCAGTCTCTTCTTAAAAACTTCCAGTGTTGGAGCATTCACCGCTTCTGGAGGCAGGTTGTTCCACTGGTTAATTGTTCTAACTGTCAGAAAGTTTCTCCTTAATTCCAGGTTGCTTCTCTCCTTGATTAGTTTCCACCCGCTGCTTCTTGTGCTGCCTTCAGGCGCTTTGGAAAATAGCTTGACTCCCTCTTCTTTGGGGCAGCCCCTGAGATATTGGAAGACTGCTATCATGTCCCCCCCTCGTCCTTCTCTTCGTTAAACTAGAAGAGGTCTGGTCCATTAACCTTTGGGATTTCCTTCTCCAACCTGTGGAGCTATGCTACTGCGTTATGCCACTGTGTTTCAGCTCCTGAATGAATCATAGAGTCCTAGGGCTGGAAGGGACCTTGGAGGTCTTCTAGGGCTAGGCCAACCCTTGGCCCAAGGCAGGGGTCCTTATACCATCCTGGACAAATGGATGACCAATCTTTTCTTGAAAACCTCCAGTGTTGAAGCAGCCACAACTGCGGAAGGCAGGCTGTTCCAGTGATTAACTGTTCCCACTGTCAGGAAATGTCTCCTAAGTTGGATCTCTCTT
>NW_015399257.1:0-1189 GCF_001527695.2 Protobothrops mucrosquamatus
TGGAATAAAACCTCCTAATGTGTAAGTTAATATCATGGAATGTAGGTGGACTCAATGTTCCCCACAAAAGACGCAAGATTTTTCACTACTTAAGACATTTTAATAATGATATTACATGTTTACAAGAGACTCATATTGTGGCTAAAGACCAAAAATTATTATTGAACTCTAAGCTTGGAGATCTGTTTGCTGCATCTGCCTTAAAAAAGAGAGCTGGGGTTGCAATGTACATCAAAAGACATCTTTCACCTATTTTAAAAGAAGCTGATAAAGAAGGAAGATATTTATGTGTGGAAATAAACTTAAATGGGAGAAAGGGTTTAATAATAGGGGTTTATGCCCCCAATCAACTTGCAGCTCAAAAGCAATTTTATAGACAACTACATCAGAAAATTGTGGCGATGGACTATAACTCTTTGATTGTTATGGGAGACTGGAATGGGGTTTTGGATACGCTAAAAGATAAAAAAACAACTTCTAAGGATGTAACCCTTTCCAGACTACCTACGTCCTTTTTTGCTATGAAAGATGATTTAGAATTGACGGACGCCTGGAGATCACAACATATTAATGAACGTGATTTTACTTTTTTTTCTCATAGACATGATTCCTTTTCAAGGATTGATTTTGCTTTGATATCGGCTGACTTACTTACTGACTGTAATAAAACTAAAATTTTTCCTAGAACTTTGACTGATCATAGTATGGTTTGGATAGAGATTGGTCAAAAAACAAAGAGGAAATCTTGGAGAATAAATGAAAATTTGTTTAATTATGAGGATAAAGTTAAGGCTTTGAAGGAATCTATGGAAGAGTTCTTTCAACTTAATATGGACAAGGAAACTTCTATAAATATTGTCTTGGATGCTGGCAAGGCCTACCTGAGGGGAATACTAATTGCTATAAACAATGCCTACAAACGCAAGCAAACACAGACTAGACTTAACTTGGAAAAAGAAATTCGGATTAAGGAGAAATTATTACTACAATGACCAACAGACATTAACTTAAAAAACTCTATTAAAATGCTTAAAGACCAATTTAACCTACTAATTGCTGATCAGGTGGCCACCAATTTGAAGTATATTAAACATAATACATTTGCTAACGCAAATAAACCGGGGAGATGGTTGGCTCACCAGATACGTAAGAGACAAAAGGCGAGGCTTATATCTAAAGTTTTGGTCAA
>NW_015399257.1:5122-6662 GCF_001527695.2 Protobothrops mucrosquamatus
TCCGCCCCTCGGGCGAGGATCGTGCCTCTCCCCGTCGAGGGCGGTGGGGGGAGCTGGTGCAAGCGGGGCTTGATAAGGGGCATCCCGCCTAGGATTGGCACATCTAGAATGCTGGAGACCACCATGGTAGAGCCACTCACTATTTGGTGTGGAAGCAAATAAAACGGGAGGGGGGAATCTAGTGGATCTCCCCTTCCTTAGATCGGCTTCTTTCACTGAATGTCCCACCCCTTTGCCCCCATTAGCTGGGGTTGGCGAAATTTTGGAACCCATCAAACGTTCCCAACCTAAAGTAACATCGGTGAGTGGGGGTCTTTATGGGAAATATATCCCTCCCCTAATTGGTACAACTTTGACCTGCCAGTGACTCTCTGGCCACTATCTGATGAACAAGAAGGGAATGGAGCAGCTGAAGACAACGCGGCTACTGCACAGGGAGGTGGAATCCGCGGCAGACGATTGGGGGGGTGCCCAGGTAAGGAAACACAGAGGCTGAACTGCTCTGCCCCCTAACTGGAAGGGCCCTGGGCACCTCTCTTTTTCTCTCTCTTCCCCCCCTCCCAAAGTGGCTCTTGAAAGGACGCCCCAAACAGGTTTGCCTCTCTCGGGATGTTTCCGCACCCAGCGCTGAGCAGGGAGACGCTGGAGACTCCGGTTGTGCCACTCTTTCCACAAAGAAAGGCAGCAAAGCTTTTGGGGAGCTTCCCCAAGATGGTTCTCACTGGCAAGTGTGGTTTGGGTGGCGCCAAAGCGGGCAACCCTCAGAGTTGGCACTAATTGCTCTACTCAAATCGGAGAGCAGTAGCCCAGCACAGCCCCCATATTTGTATGGGCCAAAGAGGCCACCTGGGTGCCTTCCTGGAGCGCAAGGCCTGCAGCTCTTCTGCTCCCCTCCAAAGAGGACACTTTTCCAGCCACCTGGATGAAGCTGCTTCAAGGGAGGCCTTCCCCTCATCGGACATGGCCTGCATTGCGTGGTTGGGGACCTCCCCGGCCCTCGCCATCCTCCGAGAACCACAGCATCCATTTCCTTTGTCCTCCCTTTTCTTTCTCACGTGGAATGATGCGGGTGATGATGTTCAGCCTGGAGAAGGGACACCAATCATGCCACCCTGAATTTTGACATTTCCCTCCCTCCTGTTTCATTGTAGGGTTGGCACAGACACCTTGTACCGCAGCAAGTGAGAGGGTGAAGAGAGCAAGGCTTCCCTGGTTTCTGCCTTGGGGGGGAAATGGGGGGGTGACCCTTCCAACCTCACCCATCAGACGCCCTTCTCCAATAAATTTTTTGCCTGAGCAGCCTCGGCCTCCCTGGTCTTTCAGAAGCTCCCTGGGTGCCAGTCTGCAGGTTTCCAGGAGAGGCCCGGTAGGACCCCCATCTGGAGGCGGGGTTGGGGGCCCCTCAAAGCTAGCTCTGGGGTAGAGTCTCTGTTCTTGAAGACTTTGGGAACCTGCAGCCAATCCACTGAGGATCTGACCTATTAATTTATTAGGTAATTATTAAAGGATTTTTGCAAATGAGCCATGAATTCCCTGAGCG
>NW_015399258.1:0-1276 GCF_001527695.2 Protobothrops mucrosquamatus
CCTTAGCAACAAGATGGATTTATGGCTCTGGGCTAGCTTGGCATTAGGGGCCAGCCGGGGCAAATGCTTGTTTTCAAGCAATGCTGAGCTTTTCCAAAAAGTCTTTGCATAAAGGAAATCAGCTTTTTCTGGCTAGCTGCTTTACAGTCAAGAAGAAACAGATAAGATTGTTGCTTTGCAAATTTTCAATCAGGGAGACTCAACATATACTGTATGCTGGCCTTTCATTGAAGAGAAATTGCAGCCATTTAATGAAGATATATCTAGACACATAAAGACATGTCTCTTTCCACTTTCAAATCAGCAATTTGCAACAGGCAGGCTGAAAACAGGCACTCTGGTTTCTTCCCTTTGAAGGCAATTAAAAGTTAACTGCTCGCCTTTTGGCTCTCCGTGCGTTTTCATGCAACAGAAAGGAGGGGAGCAAAGGGCTGGCTGCTTTTGCAAACGCTGATAGCAGACAGCCAGATAAAGATGCATGGAGAATAAACATTTATTTCCTTAAAAACGTTGGCTGGCAAACAAATCAATAGCATTTTTAGAACGAGCCTTTTCCACCTTCATCCAACAGGACTTAGAGAAGCAACAATAACCTTTACTCACAAGGGTGTAATTCACTATCATCAATCTTTCACTTCATCCAAGCAGGGCATAGAGAATTTTCACTAACTTTTACTTTTAGCGAAGAGAGACAGACTTGTGAATTTACTAATGCAGACAGATGAAACTTGCAATTAGAGGAAAATTAGCCATGTCAATTTTCTTCATCCAAGCAGGACATAAAGAATAATACTGTTTCTACTGCATATAAAGAACACCACTGTTTCTGCTAATATAAAGAATATTAATGTTTTTACTGTTCCAGAATCTGAATTAAGATGCTTTGTAACTCAAGATCAGGCATTTAACTCAATGAAATGATTTTAAACAAATATTTAATCTGGGAATCCTTAACAGAAACTTACATCTCTGAAGAAGCATCCAGAAGCTGTACATTTGTTCATTTATATCAGTAGAAACAATAATTCCTTCATATCAACTTCTAGCGTGAATTAATACAGGGTCTGTCCTTCTGCATTTCCATGCTCATCTCAGACAAAGAGATTCCAAACTGGCACGTAGCCAGGATATCCTGTGATGAACTTAGTAGCCCCTCCCACTGACTTGTTAACATAGGATTCACTGAACAGCTAAAACTACATTACCCATAAGCCATCTCTTAAGGAGACAGCGCTTAACCCTTTAAATGCCAAATATTCTAACATACAGATCTCAA
>NW_015399258.1:5337-6661 GCF_001527695.2 Protobothrops mucrosquamatus
GGTACTGATTCACAGTACAATTCTTACAAAGAGAAAATGAAGAAAGAGAAAGACACAGTGGAAAAGAAGATAGAATAAATTTCCCATTTGCAACACTTAATGGCAGCATCAAAGAGGCAAATGGCCACTTATTTTTGCTTAAAACTAGAAAACTTAACAATTATTGCAATTCAAAATAAAACGTGGCTTTTAACAAACAAACCAAGCTTAGGTTTGCAGCAAGAAAAACATTCATTGATGCATTTTCCAAATGATTGTGCTTTTTCTATACTATAGATAAATTAAACAAATATTGTACAGTATATATTTTAAAAAAGGTTAAATATGACCAAATGATTGAAATTATGTAAAAAAGATATACATTAAAATGAGGGGGGTATTTTGCATTAATGTAAAACCTAAAGTTTAGAAAGGACAGCTACACTGAGTTCACCAAGTAAAACCTTTGTGGAAATCCTCGTTCCCAATTAGGTGTAAAAAAAAAGTATATTTAAGAAAGCATCTTTCTTACAAAGAATCTTTTTACTTAGTTTTTAATGAATGTTATTGTAATCTGTATTATACATACCTGTAACTGTAAATTGCTGATTTGATTATTAACATAATTTGTCTTACAGTAGCTGTGGTTGATATTTTTGTCATGTTTTCTGTACAGCAAATAAAATAATATTGGGGTTCAGGCTATTATTCCCTGGTTCCTTGTTATAAAAGGTCCCGCTCCTTACAAAAGGAATTCCCTGGTTCATTTAGATTTGTTCCTATCAAACAAAAAAAAAAAATCTTACTAATTTTTGCAGGTGTTTATTCCTGAACTTTGATCACCTATAGTTGTAAATATACAAGCCTTCTTAAAAGGCTTGTAATGAATGTTATTGTAATCTGTATTACACATAACTGTAAATTGCTGATTTGATTATTACAGTAAGATAATTTGTCTTATAGTAGCTGTGATTGATTTTTTGTCATGTTTTCTACACAGCAAATAAAATAATATTGGAGTTCAAGCTATTATTCCCTGGTTCCTTTGCTGTTTTTGCTTCGTTACAGGCAAGCTGGACGAAATGGGGAGTGATAGAGAAAGTGAGAGTAGTTGCTGGAGCTGTTTGCTGGAAGCAGGCCAGGGAGAGGGAGAGGGAGAGGGAGGGACAAGAGATTGGGTGGGGTATAGCTGTATAATTTTGGGGCAGTGAACAATGTTTTTGTGCCAACATTTTCTACTTCTGATGTCCCCTCAAAAAACAATGCTTACTCTACTTTTTCTACTTGAATGTAATAAAAGCGATTAATAGTTTAAAACAGTATACATATGAAAAAGGCTTCTGGA
>NW_015399259.1:0-1265 GCF_001527695.2 Protobothrops mucrosquamatus
TTTTTAACTATTGATTTCCATTGTTTATATAGGTCCTTAATCCTCTTTTTAAAATGGGGCAAGCTATATAGATAGTCCTTGTTTAACAATCACAATTGGGACCAGCAACTCAGTTGTTAAGTGGAAAGATTGCTAAGTGAAAACATGATTGTACTTATGATCTTATTTCAGTTTTCCTTTGCTTTATAGACCTGCAGAGATCATAAATGCAAGGATTGGTTGCAAAGTTATTTTGTCATCACTGTTGTAAATGTGAATGGTCACTAAATGAGACAGAAGCTAAACAAGGACAAACTGTATAGTGTAAATAAAAAAACAATAAGCAAAATGCTTCATTTATGACATAGTATCCAGGAACAATTGTAATCTAGCTATTGATGTCAGCCTCTGCACAAAAAACATAATTCTTCTGATTGCCCAGATCTGAACTCATTGCAACACCTCACCAATTGAATGGGATCCCACCCAATCTGGGATTTTTAGCTTCTCTTTTCACCCTCATCCCTTTAGATCACTTAGCCTGGCAACCCAACACAGTGCTAGAAGCACAAGCTAATTTCATCTTGCCAGCATGATCAGGGAAGTATTTTCAAGGGTAGGTCATTTAACTATAGTACATCACTCATCCTTTCCAGGGAACTGTAAGCATAAGCAAAGCATTTCATGCACATTCATCAGACCAGGAGCTTTCATCTTTCTGAGCTACTGCTTTGTTTGTCCAGGAAGGTTTTCACAACTTCACCAGACTGGCAGCTGGAATACTTTTCTTTGTGTCCAGGTGCCTTCCTACATTTGCCCTGCCAGAATCAATGAATCCTGCAGAGTTTAGGATCTGATGGATCAATTACCAGAGATCTTGCTTCTTTGTATTATTCTGTGCCCATATTGGTAAGTAAATTTAAACCTATCTAAACCAAATTTATAAAACAAATGGTACAAAGATACTGAATCAGTTGCCTCAATGAGCCAGCTACTTTCCTTTATGAAGGAGCCAGTGTCACAATCTGAAGTCAGAATGGACATTAGCTAACATGAACCATCCCCCGTTATTAAAATGAGATTTAAAGGGGACTTCCGGTGGCAGGCGCCTTCGCTGGACGCAGCTGTTTGCTGCTCCCGCCTGTTTCTGCGTTAAAGCCGTTTTGACAGCCTGCATCAGCTGTCAAACGGCTTGATACCTCTCCCCTGGGCATAGGGGGAGAGGTGAGCTGCCCGAGGTAGGAGTTGAGTTCCCGAGTCGTCCCTTGTGGACGATGTAGGTGAGA
>NW_015399259.1:5246-6661 GCF_001527695.2 Protobothrops mucrosquamatus
TTTTTTGCCTCAGTTGTTTCTCCTAGGTATTACACATAACTTAGATGTAAAAGAAACGAACTTGATGCTGTATTGTTTAACTGCTGCCCGTTTGCTAATAGCTCAAAATTGGAAGAGTCAAGTTTTACCTACAATAGAGGACTGGAGAGTGAAGGTTTCGCATCTTGCTGAAATGGCAAAGATTTCGGCTTATTTGAAGCATCATTCAAATGAACAATTTTTATCAATATGGAGAAGATGGATTGTTTATATTCAAAATAAGCATAGATTGGTGGAATATAGGTTAGGCTTTTAGATAAAAAAATTTTCCTTTTCTATATATATATATATATTTCACCTATTATGTAGAATTATACTTTGTGGAGTTAGGGATATTAATATAAGGTTACTTTTAGATGAATAGTATCCTGGGATTTGGTTTGGGAAGTCTGGGTGGGGGGTGGGGGGGGTTTTTTTCTTAATTGTGATGTACCGATGATTGTTTTCCTTTTTATGTTGAAAATAATAAAAAAAATTTGAAAAAAAAAAAAAAAATGAGATTTAAATATGCATGGTTGCATATGTCTTTCAAGAAACAGTCCAGGAAGATAGAAAAAATTACAACATTGCTAGATGTTCAAAAGGGGAAAAAAGCGTTGCCACTGGCAAACTTTTTTACTTTACTTATATGATGTTAATTAATTTTAGCTTGAAATGTTGGCCAAAATGCTTGTGATAAAGTCTACATTACAGTATAGGAGGAAATTAATTGATCTGTTCTTCTCCAAATATTGGGCAGTTTATTGTCCCCTTGCTCTTAATTATTTGCATTTCTGAGTTACACGCGTTTATTTAGGCCACTGTATTATTTAATGACAAAATAATGGTAAGTTCCACAATAGAAGCAGCTGCTAGGGTGTCCACGGTGGAGCAGGGATGAGTAGTCAAGGAGGAGTATCAGTCTGAGGAAGGCAGCAAGATTGTGTGGACAACTCTGAATAAAGATAAAAGAAACACTGAAATAAGTGAAATATATTCCATGTTCTATTGTTCTCCATCCATGGAATGGAAAAACATAGACATAACTTTTTCTTGGCGTGGTATCCATATTTTCAAAACAGAGGGCTGTGTTTGCTGGTTCATATGAAGAAAAATAATGACTGAGCTTTTCTACACCCATTGACAACTGCTAAGACAGTAGAGAAGAAATTTCTGTACCTTACAAAATAATCTGTCCAGAAGGAAAACAAAAAGGATTATATCTCAACTGTAGAAGAGACAACATCTTGTTTGCACAATCAGGAAATAGGCCAATTGCCAAGATAGTTATTTTGGAGTTACTTTTAGCCATTCTATCTCCATCTTCAATAAGAAGTGGAAATGGAAACAGAGAAGAAAGAAAGATGGGGTGGAAAAAAATTAAATGAAGTAGTATT
>NW_015399260.1:0-1073 GCF_001527695.2 Protobothrops mucrosquamatus
AAGAGCTATGAATATTTAAAGAAGAGAATAACCACCATCAACAGAGAAAAACCACAGAAAATATCTAAACAAGTGGAGAGGAACAGGAGGAATACAAGATCAACCTCTGAATGGCTGGAAGTACCATCCAATATGACCTCCTGTGCAAAACGTCAATGTTTCTTGACCTTGTTGGCATCCATTACTCTCTGGCAACCACTGAGGTGCTTCCAGGCATCCCAGATGAGAATAGGGGGTATGATATTCCACGGACTATTCAGAAAGACAAAGTAAAACCAGAAGTAGATAGGGTGCCACTTGTCACTATGGCGAAAGCCATCACGGTATTCAGTGTAGAAGTACAGAACGTTACCATATAGTTGACCTATGGTTAGAGATAGACAACATGGCTGATTAAAGTAGGAAGATCAAAAGTGGACAAGCCAAAAAAGAAATGCAGTCAGGTGTATGGAACATTAACCAAGAATAGAAATATTAAATTAATTGCTTTTGAAAGATTGCATTAACATTTATATATCCTGACATACCCACCCCCGTCTTGCATACCTACCTACTGACACCACTAGCTGCAACACGTATCGATGGGACTGGCGTGAAAGAAATGCGACTGCAGTCAAAAGACTGAAGAGACCCGAAAAACAGGCAGACATGGTTTCCACGCAAACTATAAAATTATCTGATCTGCAGATACAAAAATGAAATGAATGTCACCTTGAGGTCCCAAAATATCCAAGCTTTCTTACAGTTCACTACTGGAGGGGGAAATAGATAGATAGATAGATAGATAGATAGATAGATAGATAGACAGACAGACAGACAGACAGACAGACAGACAGACAGACAGACAGACAGACAGACAGATAGCCCTCCTCCTCCTCCTCCTCCTCTGATTCCCCGGACTCAGCTGCTGGGATCACAGGCTGGCAGGGAATCACAACAGACAGATACCAATTTTGGAAAATGTTTTATTTTATTTGATGAAGTAGAAAATGGAATGCACTTCATTCAAAGCCATGAAATGCAGGAATTCTTTTAATTTTGTTGTACTCGCCCTATTAAAAAATTGTCTTGGC
>NW_015399260.1:4812-6661 GCF_001527695.2 Protobothrops mucrosquamatus
AGTGGACAATCACCTAAATATGAGCCAGCAGTGTGCTGCAGCTGCCAAAAAAGCCAACACAGTGCTAGGCTGCATTAACAGAGGGATAGAATCAAGATCACGTGAAGTATTAATACCACTTTACAATGCCTTGGTAAGGCCACACTTGGAATACTGCATCCAGTTTTGGTCACCACGATGTAAAAAAGATGTTGAGACTTTAGAAAGAGTGCAGAGAAGAGCAACAACGATGATTAGGGGATTGGAGGCTAAAACATATAAGGAACGGTTGCTGGAATTGGGTATGTCTAGTTTAACGAAGAGAAAGACGAGGGGAGACATGATAGCAGTGTTCCAATATCTCAGGGGCTGCCACAAAGAAGAGGGAGTCAAGCTATTTTCCAAAGCGCCTGAAGGCAGGACAAGAAGCAACGGGTGGAAACTAACCAAAGGGAGAAGCAACCTAGAACTAAGGAGAAACTTCCTGACAGTTAGAACAATTAACCAGTGGAACAACCTGCCTCCAGAAGCGGTGAACATGCCAACACTGGAAGTTTTTAAGAAGAAACTGGACAGCCATTTGTCCGAAATGGTATAGGGTTTCCTGCCTGAGCAGGGGGTTGGACTAGATGACCTCCAAGGTCCCTTCCAACTTTATCATCATTATTATTATTATAGATCTGGGCTCTGGAGATCTTTTCTACCTGTATAAGCTGCCCAAAGTATTTTCCCCCCTGTGGAGAGAGGGAAGGGAAATTCTATCCCATCCTCTAAAAACAGCGGCTACTGACTATCCAGGGAAATTGAAAATGCTGAAAGAATAACCTGATTCTAACTGGATATTTATTTATTTTTTAATTTGTTTTATTGATTTTCTAATTTCACATTTAAATACTTGAAAAGCTTTACAATCAGAGAATAAAAATAATTTTGTCACTGAGTATAGAACACAGCTGGGCTTCTCATAGCTGATATTTGCCAAGGTTGCAAAAGTCTTATCTATAGTCTGGGCTTCAAGCCAAGTCTCTTTTAGGCAATAACAAGTTGTAATATCAGGTTTAGCCACAAAATGTCACCCATACCGTTTAAGTCCAAAATTTTTATAATCCTTTTTCCAATTTTACTTCTTTTTTGTAAGTAAAAACTCAAATCATCAATAAGAATAAGAAATCTTTTAGTCCTCAAATTTTAGAAAGATAGAAATCCAGTTGGAATCAGGAGGAGGATTAAAATAGAATATACTCAAACAGACAAGATGTGTACTTTGAATACTAGATTTTGTTATGAACTGCGATAAAGAAAACTTTGGTCATTTAAAACTTGGAAGTATAAATATTAAAAGTTAAATCTGAATATTGATTTGCTTATAAAGGTTAAATGTAAAAGTAATTAAGATATATATAAGCTAAAAATGTATTGATAAATTAATAAACATGTTTTTACTTAGCTGATATAATAAGAACTGTACTAGCTTAAATATGAGATAGTAGACATTAAGAGAAAAAGAGAGGAAGTATTTGATGTTGAAACAAGAGAAATTTTGGTTACTAAATTTAAGACATTTGGAAATTAATAGAAAATAAGAATGTTATACTGTATTATTAATTAGATGATGTAAGATGGTGAGAAATAGAATATATTCAAATAGATAAGACGTGTATCCTGAATATTAGACTTTGTGATCAATTGTGATAAAGGGAACTTTGGTTACTTAAAACTTGGAAACTATAAATATTAAATGTTAAATTTAAATATTAATGGGAAACTAAAATTTGGGAAAAACTAATTAGGACATTGATTTTCTATAAAGACTAAATGTTAAAATAACCAGGATATGTATAAGCTAAAAATTATTAATAAACGTAAGAAT
>NW_015399261.1:0-1433 GCF_001527695.2 Protobothrops mucrosquamatus
AGAGGGTGGGAGCTCCCACCGAGAAGGCCCTCCCCCTGGGGGTCGCCAGCCGGCACTGTCTGGCTGACGGCACCCTGAGGAGACCCACTCTGTGGGAGCGTACCGGCCGATGGGAGGTAATCTGCGGCAGAAGGCGGTCTCGGAGATATCCAGGTCCGATGCCATGGAGCGCTTTGAAGATGATGACCAACACCTTGAAACGCACCCGGAAGGCCACCGGCAACCAGTGCAGCTCGCGCAGCAACGGTGTTACATGGGAGCGACGAGTCCCTCCCAACACCACCCGCGCGGCCGCATTCTGGACCAGTTGGAGCCTCCGGGTGCTCCTCAAGGGAAGCCCCATGTAGAGAGCGTTACAGTAGTCCAGGCGGGAGGTTACTGTAAGTGCGACTTGATCTGAGAAACTATATTTACAAAATATATACGGGCAGATGATTTTTTTTTATTTTGCATCACCATAAGTGAGACAAAAAATTATTGCTGAATAATTCTATGCATAAGAAGGATTAATAAGCATAGTTATAAACACCTTAGTTCAAAACATGCAGAAATGTCAATTCCCTATGATGCCCTGCCAGTAGCCTCTCCACTCACAATAGATAAGATATAAGATAACCTGTATTGTCATTTTTTTTACTGTGGGCACAATGGCACACATCAAAAATGAAATTTAGTTGCCCACTCTCAAAGTGAAACACATACATGACACTATGTATAGACCCACACCCCTACATATACATAACAAATAAATATGCAATACTGTCCATCTTGAATATATAATGGAAGGAGGAAGCTTGAGAGTTCACAAGGTTAACGCTGTATGGAATGAAACTATGGCTGAATCTGGATGTTCTGCTCGGGATACCATGAAGCCTCCTCTCAGAAGGTAACAAGGAAAACAGGTCGTGAAGAGGATGTGTAGTGTTCCAGATAATCTTACGGACCCTGCTCAAGCAAGGCTTCTGTGCTATGTCTTGGATGGGAGGGAAGGAGCTGCCAATGATCTTTTCAGCCATCCTCACCACTCTCTGCACCGCCTTCCTGTCTGAAGCAGTGATGCTTCCAAACCAGACTGTGATGCTGTATGACAGGATGCTCTCGATCATCCCCCTGTAGAAAGTGGTCAGGACAGAAGAAGGAAGATGTGCTTTTCTCATGCGAGGCAGAAAATGCAGACGCTGCTGTGCTCGCTTCACCAGTTTCTCACTGTTGAGTGGCTAAGCCAGCCTACTCATTAGCTGCACACCCAGGAATTTGATGCTGGTAACCGTCTCCACAGGTGAATCATTAATGCACAGAGAAGTGTGGCTGTGCCTTCCTTTTCTGAAATCGACAATGGTCTCTTTGGTTTTTCCGGTATTTAAAACTAGGCTGATGTTGAGCTCTTAGAAGTGCATTTAAATTCCTCTGAGAAAATTTGTGTTTGGAAATAC
>NW_015399261.1:5045-6660 GCF_001527695.2 Protobothrops mucrosquamatus
ATAAATACCAAATACAAATCTAAAATAATTAAAAATAAATATTTGAATTGGCCGCTCTATTAAAATTTTGTTAAAACCAATTAAAATACCCCTAGGCCAGTCCTGCCTGCTGAAACAGCCAAGTCTTGAGGGCGCGGCGGAAGGAGGGGAGATCCGGAATCACCCGGATCTCTGGGGGCAGCTCGTTCCAGAGGGTGGGTGCTCCGACAGAGAAGGCTCTCCCCCTGGGGGTCGCCAACTGTGGCTTCCTGACTTGTATATAGGTTTTTCATGAGGATAATGAGATGTTCTGGGGTTCCCATTGTCCTGAGAATTTTCCACAACTTGATCTGATTGAACACTTTTCTATAAATGATGATGTACATACTGACTTGAGAATAATGCAAGCCATGCTGTCCCCATAACACTCTATGGAAGCAAATGTTAAAGAAACAGGGCAGGACCAGATGTTTTGTTGGTTTTTATCTCTGTTTTATATATAAAAAGTTGTTTGGTGATGTACATCCTGACTTCTTTGGTATTCTTTGGCTTTCTCAGTTATCCAGCCTGCATCAACAATAATATCTCATGTTCTTTGGCCTTTTCTAAAGTCAGCTTGAATATCTGGCATCTCTTATATATTAGTTTTCCAACATACAGAGAGTTAATAAAAAAGAAAGCCCAATGGCCTTTGTAGCCTAGATTTCTCGATGCTAAAAATCAGCCCTAACACCAAGTTCACTGAATATCATGGTAAATGCACAATTTTCAGAATATTAGATATTTCCAAATATTCTCTTTCATGATGCTTGGTGCTTTTTTTCTGTATGAGGCTTACTTTGCAATTCTCAGGTTGATTATTCAGAAGTAAATCCAAGTTATTGCTAAAAGTCCATAGCACTGCAACCCAATAGGGGATTTTCCTGATATAGGTTTATCATAGATATGGCTCACATTTCTAATGCTCTTTCTTGGCTTGCTCCATTATGAGCTAAGAGGCAGCAAAATATACAGTAATGTTAAGGAAGGAATTATTAGAGCCAAGGTTAGAATGACTATATGATTTTCCTTCCTCATAAACCTGTTGGCTCTTGTGGGAAAATTGAAGAGTGAGATGTTTTCTGGGATTGGAAAAGTCAACATGATTATTCAATTTCCTTCTCTGGCCTGCACTCAACTGTATAGCTAAGTAGACAGAATTACGGACCTTGATCCAATTTGCTCTGCCAGCCTTCCAATAGGCTCACAAAAAGTAAATCAGTTTTTATATACAGTTCATGGTCAGCCAAAGACAATTCTAGCTTTATCTCCAAAACACACATGGGTCACATCATAGAGGGAATCTATGTCAAACTGTAGCATTGCTAAATATGAGATGATTTAATCAGAAAACGTGTATGTCCAGAACTTTGCTAGTAACATTGATAAGACTTTAATGAAAAAACAAACCCTGAGTGCACAAAAATGAATTCTGTTGGATTCCAAACTTTCCATTCAGTGTGTTAACTGAACTGGTTATGCGAGGAGAGCAAATATAACTATTT
Organism: Protobothrops mucrosquamatus; assembly: GCF_001527695.2. Lineage (NCBI taxonomy): Eukaryota > Metazoa > Chordata > Lepidosauria > Squamata > Viperidae > Protobothrops > Protobothrops mucrosquamatus. Next base: position 6,569 of record NW_015399261.1, read on the forward strand.
AGGATATACATACATGCATACTTACATAAATACATACATACATACATACATACATACACACACACACACACACACACACAGAGAGAGAGAGA
>NW_015399262.1:0-3040 GCF_001527695.2 Protobothrops mucrosquamatus
AAGGCCAAGCACAGATGAATGATTCTGTTCATCCTGCTGATAATTTGTTCTGAAAAGGAAAATAGTGATAAAGAAGAGAGATTTTATTTGATCATAAACTGTGTTTGTAAAATACCTTTTTGTTATAGTGTTACAGTATTTTGGTTTCTAGCTAAAGGCCAGCATGAAAGAATATTGATGATAAATTGTTATTTTTTTCAAGTCAAGAATATGGTAATATAAGTTTATGCTCTACTTATTTCAAACCCATGTCATGTTGTAGTCATGACCATTTTTGGTACATTTTTGAGCTAATTATGTGTCACCTATCTGCAGTACAATATATACCTAGGTAGTTTTATGAGGAATAAATGTGAAGAAGGCGATCGTATATATTGATAACATCCAGCATTCAAATATATAAATAATCCATGTGGATTCTGGAAAAACTATATCCTTTCTGTAATTTAGGAATAACAACCATTTGCACTTCCTGACACAATGACATGGAGATGCATCTGCCTCGGTAAATGTCTATGGAGTTTCTCAATCATCCAGGTCAGGGTTGTCCCAAAGGTCCTTTTCAAAAGGCAACTGGCATTTCAATGTCCAGCTTACCTGTAATCTGCAAACTGCAAAACTGAAGACAGCAAGGAAAACTCAGCAGGTGTCAAGCCCCACGGGGCTTGCCATTCACTGGTGGGGGGGGTGAAGCATAGCCCGCAGTAGCCGAATGCCGCCGCAGCCGCCCAGCTGAACGCTGGTAATGCCCTGGCCTGCACGGACCTCCTGAACGTCAGGTACGGCCCTCCCCCCTCCCCTCCATTTCCTTTGCAGCCGCCTACCGTACCTGGGTCAGAGGGGCCTTGCCAGTGGTCGGGGGGGGCATGGCCCTCCCCCCCGCTAGTGCAGCCGAGCGCAAGGGGGGGCCGGGCGCTGCAGAGCCCTACCGACGGCCAGGAGACCAGACTCTCGCCAAAAGAGCTGCAGGACCGCGGGGAGAGCAGCCGTCTGCCGACCAGCAGCCGGAAACGCTGGCGCCGTCTGTTGGAAGCCGCGGAGAGCCCTGGGAGGCCGCAGATACCAAAGGAGCAGCTGGACGGCGAGGCAAGCAGCTGCTAGCTGGTGGGAACCGCGAGAGGCCTCCGGCGGCCAGAGAAAAGCCGCCAAGGCCCGGCCAGGACTGCAGTGGCCCAGGAGCCTTGAAAGGAAGGGCCGGCATGGCATCAACGGACAAACGGAGTTTAGGCGGCCGGACGGAAGACCAGCAGGGCGTGGCTGACTCCAGGGAAGGGCGGACCCGGACTACAGGGATGTTTATAAACGTTGGGCGGATGGTGGCTTGCTGTTGGGGGTGGGGTGATGGGGTGTGGCACAGCTATATACAGCACTGGGAGCAAACCACTCCCAGTGCAGACTTTTTGTTGGCTAGGGATTAATAAACCTTGCTTGCACCTCGTACCTGCGTTTCTGATCTTTCTTTCCTCTGGACGTCGTCGGACGGGCGTGATAGCAGGAAACAAACTTGATCCAAGATACAAAGAGTCCAGGTACAAGAGCTCACATCACAAGAGTTCACGTTTGTTCCCAACAAATGCCCCACCCCACAGCGTCTCCTTAAATACCTATTCTCCACAAGGTGTGCCTTGTGAAGTGGGGCGTGACGCTCTCCTCCCTAGCAAGTGAGCCTGCCTCCATTGTTCCCTCCTCCTCTCTGCTCTCCTTGCTCTGAGATCTGGTGGGGAGGGGCCTTAGCTATCTCTTCTGCCACTATAAAACTAGCTTTCACAGCAGCTTCACTTTGTGATTGTGCTTTTGTGAACATATGCTGCCGTGACATCAGGCTCTTTTTCAAGTCTTCCACCTTCTGTGCCTTCTGCTCCATGTTCAAGTTTTTATACTTGTCCTGATGTTTCGACTCATAGTGCCATCTCAAGTCATATTCTTTAAATACAGCCACAGTAGCTCCACAAACAAGGCACACAGCCTTATCTTCAATGTCAACAAATAGGTACTCTGCCTCCCACCTCTTTTGAAAGCATTTTTTTTCAAAGTCCACTTTCCGTTTGGCCATTTTGGCTCTGCTGAGCCCTGAAGAAGCACCAATCAGCTGGAAATCAGCACTGATCCTGGCGCTTCTGCTGAGCCCAGAAGAAGTGCCGATCAACTGAAATGTTGCAGCATCTCCAGGGTCTTGTGATTTACATTCAGATGCTTGGCAACTGATTCATATTTATGACGGTCAGTGTCCCAGGGTCATGTGAAGTGACCAAAATCTGCTGCAACCACCCAGCAGATGGGAGGAATAAAAACCAAACACCCCCCACCCCACCCCCGCTGCCAATCCTCAACAGAAATGCTCACAACAATGAAAACCTTGGACAGGAGGAAGACCGCCGCCGGGTGGGCAGGCAGGTGTCTTGCTTGGCTGTGGCTTGGGGGGCATTTTTTTCAGTGCTATTGTAACTTCGAACAGTCACTAAGTGAACTGTTGTAAGTCGAGGACTCCTCCAACGCCACCTCCGGGGATGGGGGAACGCCCCGGGGGTGGCGTTGGAGGAGTGCGCAGCAAGAAGCAGGGAGAGGATGCCAAAGGACTGCACACGGGAGGAGGAAACGTATTTGGGGCGCAGGAATACAGGCAGCTGGGCCCGGTTACATGCTCACGCAGCTGGATGCAGGCACTTAGAGGCTGCATATAAGTTCCCTCCCTTCTTTGAACCCTGATGATGTCAGGAGAGCCCGACGAAAGCTCGGTTATTTTGTATTTTATTAAATGCTTTTAGATGCTTTTATTACTCTCTTGGTGATCAATGTTATTTATTGTTTTTAATATATATATATATTGTTTTTAATATATATGTAGCTAACAAAGTGAGAAAGAGCCTGTGGTCTAGTGGCTAACATCTCTGCTTAACATGCAGAGAGCCCAGGTTCGAATCTCAGAAGGGTATGTCTGGCTGATGAAAACCAAATAAGGTTTGAAATAGCTATCCCAGTTCTCCCTTAATTCTTTGTTAGCAATTCAAATTTTGGAATATATATATATATATATATATAT
>NW_015399262.1:5404-6660 GCF_001527695.2 Protobothrops mucrosquamatus
ATGACTGTGGGTGGTGGTGGTGGTGGTATGACTGTTGTAAATGTGGGGTTAGGTTGTAAATTATTATTTCCAAGACCACCATAAGTTTGAACTGTTGCTGAACAAATATTTGTAAGCCAAGGACTACCTGTACCCTCTACGATAAGGCATCATTTGCAATGAGTCAATTTATGTTTTTTCTGTTGCTCCACCTCCCTTTCTACCCCTTGATCTTTTCTACTTCCCTACAACTTAGCATGACATTCTTTCAACATTTTTCCTTATTGTTTTAATGTAAAATGTCGATCATATTTGTTATACATTTTACATTTTATTAATGCTTTCTGTATTTTATTTTGCTATTATCTGCCCTGAACACCTTTTTTCAGATAAAAACCAATTTACAGGCATAGTAATAATGTCGGCCAATTGATTGGGCTAGTTACCAATTTCCAAGGATGTGTCATTGGATATGAATCCGGTAACACAGGCTCTTCAGTAACTCATAATCTATTGACCACAAGGTGGCAGACTAAATAAAATAGAGAATTAAGGATTTCTTCTATGTCCCCTCTTAATCTATCTGTGTAGGAGAATATACTACTTTCAGGAAATATACTATACAAAATCCAAGTCTTACTGCAGTCTGCCAAGATCATTCTCACATATCAACATACACTTTGGACACCTTTAGCTCTGCCAGATTTTTGGACAAGTTTATTTGTTTGTGTTATTTAATTACTGGGCCTCTGTTGTATTTTTTAAAATAAAGAGTAGAGCAGAAAATACAACTCAAAAGAGTGATGATTTTTTTCTTGTCTTGGTTTTTCAGCAAGTTGCTTTTTTCATTTTCATTTTTTTTTATTTTTTCATTTTATTAAATTTATACCCCGCCCTTCTCCCGTAGGACTCAGGGCGGCTTACAGCCAGTTAAAAACAGTTTAATACAATACAATAGAAATTTAAAAAATCATTAAAAATAAATATATAATCGGCCGCTTCTACTAAAATTTGGCTAAAAAACAATTTAAAATACCCCTAGGCCAGTCCTGCCCGCTGAAACAACCAGGTCTTAAGAGCGCGGCGAAAGGAGGGGAGATCCGGAATGACCCGGATCTCTGGGGGCAGCTCGTTCCAGAGGGTGGGTGCTCCGACAGAGAAGGCCCTTGCCCTGGGGGTCGCCAGCCGACACTGTCTGGCCGACGGCACCCTGATGAGGGCCTCTCTGTGGGAGCGTATCGGCCGGTGGGAAGCAATCTGTGGCAGAAGGCGGTCTC
>NW_015399262.1:13687-15264 GCF_001527695.2 Protobothrops mucrosquamatus
ACCCCCCTCCCAAACAGAACACTCCCCCAGCCTATCAGAGCACAGCCAACCCCCCATCCTATCAGAACACAGCCAAGTTCCTTCACCAATCAGAACACACTTCCACCCATTCAGAACACAACCAAGTCTCCACCCCTTCATTTAAAACCCCACTGGCAGTTAAAGGAAAAAAACAGCAGACATTTCATATTACTCTGAGAAGCACAAAGCTAAAAGCACAAGCCTGATGATGATGAATGTGATTTCATCGAAACGTCGCTATGACACTTCTAATCTTACACGGGAGAAAACCCGAATGACCAAAGACTCATATATATATATATATATTTGTTTTCTGATATATATTAAACGAATAAAACCGAGCACCAAGAGAAGTAAAGTATAAAAGTTTAAAAATTTACTGAGCCAAGCTTAACGCCCTGATGATGTCAGACGGGTTCTGACGAAAGCTTGGCTCAGTAAATTTTTAAACTTTTATACTTTACTTCTCTTGGTGCTCGGTTTTATTCGTTTACTATGATTCCCAAGAGTCGGAATTTTAGCGTAATTAATTCTCATATATGTTAATAATTACACTAAAAACATGATCCCTGGGTGCATCCATGCCAATAATAAATAAATAAAAGTGAACACCAGGGTAAAATCATCAAACTATAAGACAGTGGTGGCGAACCTATGGCACGGGTGCCAGAGGCGGCACTCAGAGCCCTCTCTGTGGGCACGCGTGCTGTCGACCCAGTCCTAGGCCTTTAGGTGGGTTTTATAAAACCTTTTCGCTTTAGGCCTCCGCCACCATGTGCAAAAAAAAAAAAAGTTCAATCAGTCAATTTCAACTTCTCGTGGGAAAAAAAAAGATCTTGCAAAGTTGGAATTGATTGATTGAACTTTTTAGTCCCACCCAGTCTGTCGTTACCACTACAGCCATGCCCACCCAATGGGCACGCCCACCCAATGGGTCACACCCAGCCAATGGGCACGCCCACCCAATGGGCCACATTCACCCGGCACTCGACAACGCATAAGTGGGTTTTGGGTTGCAGTTTGGGCACTCGGTCTCTAAAAGGTTCACCATCACTGCTGTAAGAGTTTAATACCAATAAACAAACGCCAAGCTTTCGTCAGCTTCCACTGCTGACATCATCAGGGCTTAAGAAGCCAGTCCATGGGAGAGTCTTTTATAGGTTGAATGAGGCCTGCACATGGCCCCTGGACCTCGTCACTGGCCCTGATTGCACAGGCTGCGTTCTAGCGGTGGTTTTCCCCCCGCTGGCTGTTCTTATCCTGCAACCCTCACCCGTACGTTCGCCTTCACCTAATTCGTTTTCACCCGGGCAGGGGGTGGGTGGGACATTCCCCCCTCCTGCTCTCCTCGTCCGTGTCCCCTGCTCTGCCTGCCTGTGTGATCTTGCCCTCCTGCTCCCTGTAGCGACCGAATCCACCCGGCTCGGGGTGCCTATTCCCTTTCCTGGGGTCCATCTGGTCCCAGCCACCTTGCTGCCGTTCGTACGGGTGCTTCCCCCCCTTTTTTCTCTGATCACGTCTCCCGTATCTCCTGTGCCTCTCAGCAACCCACCCCC
>NW_015399262.1:18772-20047 GCF_001527695.2 Protobothrops mucrosquamatus
CTGCTGTCACTGGCCCCAGCCGGGGATGTTCGGCAGCCCCGCTTCCCCATCATCGCCTCGTTGGTGGGCGCCACCTTACACCAGTGTCCCCGGGGCAGCAGCCCGACCCCCCCACCCCGTAATCCCGTCGTGCTCGAGCCAACAAAAAACATGGAGCAGACCCCCGGGAGCCAGCGACCGAGCTAGGAATGGTAGACAAGAAAGGGGGAGGAAATGACCCAGACAGGATGGCATTGCCAGGAGGGGTGGATACGGGGGTGAGGAGAAGGAGGCTGACGAAGGGAATGAAGGGAAGGGAGAGGTGAAAGGGGTGGGAGACACGATCAGTGAAGAAAGAGGGGGAAGCACGAAGGTCAGTAGGGAGGAAGAGGGCTCCAGAAAGATAGTCACTCGATCGTGCACGAAGGAGGAGAGGAGGAACTCGCCGAGCCGCCCTGTGGCAGCGGCCCGACCCCCCCACCCTGTAATCCCATCGTGCTCGAGCCAACAAAAAACACGGAGCAGCCCCCCGGGAGCCAGCGACCGAGCTAGGAACAGTAGACAAGAAAGGGGGAGGAAATGACCCGGACAGGATGGCATTGCCAGGAGGGGTGGATACGGGGGTGAGGAGACGGGGGCTGACGAAGGGAATGAAGGGAAGGAGGAGGCGAAGGGGGAGAATGAATCTAGCCGGCCCAGGTGGGGCGAGTGGAAGGAAGATGAGGGTGGGTTGCTGAGAGGCACAGGAGATACGGGAGACGTGATCAGAGAAAAAAGGGGGGGAAGCACCCGTAAGAATGGCAGCGAGGTGGCTGGGACCAGATGGACCCCAGGAAAGGGAATAGGCACCCCGAGCCGGGTGGATTCGATCGCTGCAGGGAGCAGGAGGGCAAGATCACATGGGCAGGCGAAGCAGGGGACACAGCTGAGGAGAGCAGGAGGGGGGAATGTCCCACCCACCCCCTGCCCGGGTGAAAACGAGTTAGGTGAAGGCGAACGTACGGGTGAGGGTTGCAGGATAAGAACAGCCAGCGGGGGGAAAACCACCGCTAGAACGCAGCCTGTGCAATCAGGGCCAGTGACGAGGTCCAGGGGCTGTGTGCAGGCCTCACTCAACCTATAAAAGACTCTCCCATGGACTGGCTTCTTAAGCCCTGATGATGTCAGCAGTGGAAGCTGATGAAAGCTTGGCGTTTGTTTATTGGTATTAAACTCTTACAGTTTGATGATTTTACCCTGGTGTTAGCTTTTATTTATTTATTATTGGCATATTGTTGGCATATTGGCATATTTATT
>NW_015399263.1:0-1831 GCF_001527695.2 Protobothrops mucrosquamatus
TTCTTTCTTTCTTTCCTCCCTCTTTCTTTCTTTCTTTCTTTCTTTCTTTCTTTCTTTCTTTCTTTCTTTCTTTCTTTCTTTCCTCCTTCCCTCCCTTTCTTTCTTTCTTTCTTTCCTTCCTTCCTTCCTTCTTTCTTTCTTTCCTCCCTCCCTCCTTCTTTCTTTCTTTCTTTCTTTCTTTCTGTTGAACATCGGCAGGAAATGGTGTGCTTTGCACTTTGCCTGCGGTTTCAAGACAGTTTGGGAGGCCCCCGAAAAGCAGTTTATAGGGGCTACCCGTGGTTTGCGTTCCTGGCTTAGTAGGGAAGTGAACAGGCTGTGACTGCCAGGTCTGCAGTCGTGGTTAATACCCAAACGTGCCCTCCCACCCACTTCGACAGCCCCCTAGTTAACTCTCCTAGTTAGTTAGCATCACAGCCCTTGAAATAATTGGGTTTTTTTTCCCCCTGGGGTGGTATAACCGGGTTTTAACAGCTGTTGCTTTACCGACTTCCACCTGTGCCTCATTTATTATCCTGGTCAACGGCTTGTTGCTGCTGCTGTAACTCCAATTAGTCTGGCCAGAGAGAACTGATCTCCCAGCAAAACAAATTTTGTCAAAAAAGGCAGAAAGACACAAGGATTTATCAGCGTGCGCCCTTTTGTGTTGCGCGTTCAAAATTCGCCCCGGAAATATGGGTAGCTCAGCAGGAAATTAAATGGTGCCTAGTTAATTTGGGATATGAAAAGTGGAGTCAGGAGGTACAAAGGACCAAGTGAATGTCGTCACAATTGATTTGGGGCTGCACAGGTTTGTCCTCGACTTAACGACTGCAATGGTGGTCAAAATTTCCACCCCGAAGCTGAGTGAATTTTGCCCCGGTTTTACGACCTTCCTTGTCACCGTTGTGAAGGGAATCAGTGCGTCGTTAACTGAGTCATAGGATTGTTGAGTGATTCTGGCTTCCCCACTGACGTTGCTCGTCAGAAGGTCATGAAAACGGATCATGTCACACACACACACACCAGGACTTTGCAACCGTCATAAATATGAGTCAGTTGCTGAATTTTGATCACCTGACCACGGGGATGCGGCAAGGGCCATCAGTATGAAAAACGGTCGTAAGTCGCGTTCCCCGGTGCTGTCGTAACTTCAGTCACCAAAGGAATGCCTGTAAATGTTGTAAAAAAGGACTAGAAGACCTCCAAGGTCCCTTCCATGTCTGTTATTCTATAAATTAATTGATTAATCAATCAATGAACCAGTGGAACGGCTTGCCACCAGAGGTTGTGGCTGTTCCATCACTGGAGGCTTCCAAGAAGAGATTGGACATCCGTTTGTCTGGAATGGTTTAGGACTGTTTAGTATCCAAAGCTCGCAAACTTTAAGAGGGGTGGACTTCCACTCCCAGAATTCCCCAGCCAGCATTCTTTAAGATGGGTGGACTACCTGCCGGCTGGGGGAGTCTGAGAGTGGAAGCCCACCCCTCTTAAAGCAGGCTGGCTGGGGAATTCTGGGAGTGGAAGCCCACCCCTCTTAAAGCAGGCTGGCTGGGGGATTCTGGGAGTGGAAGCCCACCCCTCTTAAAGCATGCTGGTTGGGGAATTCTGGGAGTGGAAGTCCACCCTCTTAAAGCAGGCTGGCTGGGGGATTCTGGGAGTGGAAGTCCCCCCCCTCTTAAAGTAGGCTGGCTGGGGAATTCTGGGAGTGGAAGTCCACCCCTCTTAAAGCATGCTGGCTGGGGAATTCTGGGAGTGGAAGACCACCCCCCTTAAAGCATGCAGGCTGGGGAATTCTGGGAGTGGAAGCCCTCCTCTCTTAAAGCAGGCTGGCTGGGGGATTCTGGGAGTG
>NW_015399263.1:5325-6659 GCF_001527695.2 Protobothrops mucrosquamatus
GGCTGGCTGGGGGATTCTGGGAGTGGAAGCCCACCCCTCTTAAAGCATGTTGGCTGGGGGATTCTGGGAGTGGAAGCCCACCCCTCTTCAAGCAGGCTGGCTGGGGAATTCTGGGAGTGGAAGCCCACCCCTCTTCAAGCAGGCTGGCTAGGGGATTCTGGGAGTGGAAGCCCACCCCTCTTAAAGTGGCCAAGGTTGAAAAACAATGTCCTAAAAGCTTTAAATAAAATATTTTACAGTAGTCAGGAATAGGGTGTCTACGGGGCTCCTGTAATTAGCTGCTGTGCACTCAGTTAATGCTCGATTTATGACCTTAATTGAGCGGGACGTTCCTGTTGGTAAGCGAAACATTTGTTAAGTGAAATTTGCCCCATTTTACCACCTCCCTTACAGGCTGGGAGGCCATTCTTGGTCAAACAGCCGAGCAAACCAGCATTGGAAAGCCAGATTTTTCCTTCGAATCCAGCTGTGAATCCAGCTGTGGCCGGCTTGGTTTTTCTTCCTGCTCAAATCCCCTGGCACGCTTTTTTTTCTTTCGTGGAGACCCCCAACTGGGTGGGCTTTACCTCAAATTGCTGCAAATTGGATCTAGCAGCGTGGACCCCCCCCAGGTAGCAAACATATCTTCCCCCCCCAGCTGCCAGTTAAACCCTCAATATGCTCCATGCTAAGCAGGGAACACAAAACACACTTGGGATGTAGAAGCAGGAAAGCCTGGTGTTTGTGTGTGTGTGTGTGTGTGTGTGTTTGTGCACGTGTGGGCATGCATGCAGCTCTTCACACGCTCCTGACGTGCTCGAGCGAAACCTTGCCTCTTCTCTCTCTCCCCCCTCCCCCCAGGTGAAGGACGAAGACAAAGTTTTAGCCGTGAAAAAAAATGGGAAAGAGGAAGATCCCGTAAGTGAATTTGTGTCTAAGCGCGGCTTTAGCCCAGTTTAGGCCAACCGGTAGGTCACAATAAGTTGGGGGGTCAGGCGGGCCCCAGGGCACATGCTCAGTGCTAGAAGAGGGGGGTTGCTCTCTGATTATATACCTGTGGCTCGCCCTCTGAGCGTTGGTAGGAGTCTTGTTTTCTTCTCAATAGTTCCTTGATTAGGCTGCTGTTTGCTGTAGTCCCTGTATATCAACAGGGAGAAAACCCCACTGCTTTCCAGTACTGATGACATTATCTAGTTGGGTCATGAAACGTCTGCAAGAAAACCACCCAGCTCAGAGAGCACCAAAGACCCCACAGTCCTCCTCCTCTTCCTCCTCCTCCTCTTCCTCCTCCTCCTCCTCCTCCTTTCTCCCCCCCCCTCCTCCTAGCACTGATGATGTTACCTAGTTGGGTCATG
>NW_015399264.1:0-1770 GCF_001527695.2 Protobothrops mucrosquamatus
ATCAGTTGCCAAGCATCTGAATGTAAATCACAAGACCCTGGAGATGCTGCAACATTCCAGCTGATCGGCGCTTCTTCTGGGCTCAGCAGAAGCGCCAGGATCAGCGCTGCTTTCCAGCTGGAGCCTGTCGCTGATCCTGGTGCTTCCACTGAGCCCTGACAGCCCTGCAGCTCCAGCCGTCTCTCGCTCAGGCTTGTGCAGTGCTGCCACCGGTTCAGCTCATTCCCCTCCCCTGCTACCACTTTTCTAGGATGGTCACGTACCACCTACCAGGTGCCAATGTACCATGGGTGGTACCCATACCACTGGTTGAAAAGCCCTGAAATAGATATTTGTTCTTAAGAAAAGGACTGAATAGGAATTACCTCCCTTTTCTCTTTACTAAACCGCAAGCAGACTCTGCTTGCCACATCTTCTGGTTTTTCTCCACTTCCTAACCACTGTCACAAACACAGTGTTGCATATTAATGCTAAACTCGTCCTCTTACATTGTGAAATCATACAAGAAGGGGCAATATCAGCCTGATGGGAGAAGTTACATTTTACAGAAGTACCCCCCCCCCCAAAAAAAGTTTCTCAAAAACAGTAGATAATACATTGTGGGAGGCACATCAGGTGATGGTCTCAGGCCTCTGGGAATAAAGATGCCGGCAGCAATATGGAAATCTCAGCCCGCACAAGCCTTCTCCTCAGCAGTGCTTCCTATGAACATCAGTTTATCGGAAGCAAGAGCAAGACTCCTGCGGGCATCTGTGTAGCCCTGATGAGTATATATGTTCAGCCACAGGCTTTGCATTGCTAGCCAACCTCCTGCTAATGTAGGACTTCGCATGCTTAGCAGGTAACGGCACGGTGGCCACCCAAGAGAAAAGACACAGAAGATCAAGAGTGGGGATGGAAAGTAATATCCACAAAAGGGAGCAGAGGGAAATATGAGCAGAACCCTGCCACATTGCAACACGAACTATATAAGATAACGGAGTCAGATTAGCAAAGTCTTTAGCTCAGCCTTCTACTTGAAAATGATCTGTTAAGCAGCTCCCAAGCAAGTCAGATGTATATTTGCTGTTTACAGCAGGGCTTTTCAACCAGTGGTACGGGTACCACCTGTGGTACATTGGCACCTGGCAGGTGGTACGTGACCATCTTAGAAAAATAGCAGGGGAGGGGAATGGGCTGAACCAGTGGCAGCACCGCACAAGCCTGAGCGAGAGATGGCTGGAGCTTCAGGGCTCAGCGGAAGCACCAGGATCAGTACCGCTTTCCAGCTGATCAGCGTTTCTTCAGGGCTCAGCGGAAGTGCCAGGATCAGCGCCAGGCTCCAGCTGGAGCTCGGCGCTGATCCTGGCGCTTCCACTGAGCCCAGAAGAAGCGCCGATCAGCTGGAATGTTGCAGCATCTCCAGGGTCTTGTGATTTACATTCAGATGCTTGGCAACTGATTCATATTTATGACGGTCACAGTGTCCCAGGGTCATGTGAAGTGACCAAAACCTGCTGCAACCACCCAGCAGATGGAGGGGGGAATAAAAAACAAACACCCCCCCCACCCACCTCTGCTGCCAATCCTCAACAGAAATGCTCCAAACAATGAAAACCTCGGACAGGAGGAAGAGCGTGGCCGGGCGGGCAGGCAGGTGTCTTGCTCGGCTGTGGCTTGGGGGGCACTTTTTTCAGTGCCATTGTAACTTCGAACAGTCACTAAGCGAACTGTTGTAAGTCGAGGACTACCTGTACTTTATCACTTTTTTTCCTTTTTTTTTTTTTTTGG
>NW_015399264.1:5095-6380 GCF_001527695.2 Protobothrops mucrosquamatus
GGATTTTAGTTAGGGATGATTTTAATATAATTTTAATTATTACACAGCTACTAATATTTGGCTTTTAATTTGGTTTTAGAGGGGTTTTTATTCTGGTATTTTATTGTTATTTGTTTTAATATGCTGTGCACCGCCCTGAGTCCTCCGGGAGAAGGGCGGTATATAAATTAAATTAATAAATAAATAAATAAATAAATAAATAAATAAGGATAGCCCGGGAGAAAGAAACCGAAAGTAAATCACATCTTCCAAGTTGATTGGAAGATGTGAACCATGACCCTACAATAAGGGAGTGGAATGTTATGCTTACGGAAGAGAAGCAGATCTAAGCATTCATCCATATTGTGCTGACGTATCTGTAACATTAATAAATGCTTTTAGGAGAAAATATGCCTGAAAGTCCTTTTTAGTGTTTCGTTAATCAGACATTTGACATTATGCTTAGATCTGCTTTGACACCAGCTTTATCTTGTATTCCTTCTTTATGTATCTCTGTGGAGGTAATAGGGGTAATAATCTGTGTGACTCCTACACTTAACTCTTTCAAGGAACCAAATGTGAAATCAGTATCATCAGCTATTTGTATTGTTGTGTTTTCTTTGGTTCTCCTGTCTTCTTTTGAAGCATGACGTGGAGGGTTGGGATCCGGATAACAGTTTATTCCAAGTACGCTTCGGGGGGCTGAATTACAGCTGAGTGGCAGAGCTCAGAGTGAATGATGAGGAATAATGATTCTGTGGCAGAGCCATTGAGTATTTTGTGTGGTTCCTCATAGCTGAGGCATGCTGAACAAGGCTGTTTTCTATTTATCGGCTTCTCAGGCTGCAAGAAGGGGATTTTGAGTTTTGATCAGGAAAAAGAAAAGCTGGCTAGCTGTGCTGTGTCGCTGACTCTCTCTCCCCCTCTCTCTCTCCAACCTATAGCTGCCATTCTGGGTTACCAGCATCCAGCCGAAGGACTGAGTTCTCAAGTTACTCAGTTTTACATCAATAAAATTGATGCAACCAGCAAGGAGCAGAAACTAGAGGATAAAGGTGAGAGTTCAGATTAAAAGAGCTCAATGTTCCCAAGACAATGACAACTTTAATGTTTGATTGGGACATGTCAGGTAGAACCATGCAGATTCAGGCATAGATTATTATCTATAGATAGATCTGGTCTCCTGAGCCAAGGGAAGCTGCCATTGAACCATTGGAAAGTGAAGGAAGGAAGGAAGGAAGGAAGGAAGGAAGGAAGGAAGGAAGGAAGGAAGGAAGGAAGGAAGGAAGGAAGGAAGGAAGGAAGG
>NW_015399264.1:9038-10957 GCF_001527695.2 Protobothrops mucrosquamatus
TAAATGATGGAACATGGACAACTTTTTTTTCAATTAAGAAGTTCAGATCTTGTCATCAGTTTACTAAATTAGCCTCTTATACTTAACTGGGCCTGTTGTGATCATCTTTTGAGTTTAGAAATTTTATTATTAGCTTTATCAAGAGGGGGAGCATAACTTCTGCCAGCTTGAGAGAGAGGCGCCAGGCTTTGTGTGGCACGTCAAGAACTGCACTGCAGGGCCCGTTTTGGTCTATGGCAAACATGTCAAACTCGTGATGTCACATGACGTCGCGTGACATATCTTTTTCCCCATTGCCAGCAATGGGGTGGGCGTGGTTTCCTCATGAAGTTTAAACGGGTGGAAACTAATCAAGGAGAGAAGCAACCTAGAACTAAGGAGAAACTTCCTGACAGTTAGAGCAATTAACCAGTGGAACAACCTGCCTCCAGAAGCGGTGAATGCTCCAACACTGGAAGTTTTTAAGAAGAGACTGGACAGCCATTTGTCTGAAATGGTATAGGGTTTCCTGCCTGAGCAGGGGGTTGGACTAGATGACCTCCAAGGTCCCTTCCAACTTTATTATTATTGTTGTTGTTGTTGTTGTTGTTGTTGTTGTTATTATTATTATTATTATTATTATTATTATTATTATTATCTCTGAACCCCAGATTGCAAAAAAAAGGGGGGCACACCTTTGGCCCTTCCTACTCTTGGGCTCCACAAAGGAGGGGGCCTTGCTGGGGTCCACAGGAGACTCACCCCCCAACACGCTTTTTGCGGTACTAGCATTAGATTGACTTCACCACTTACGATGTTTGCAAGATATATAAACTTCTAAAATATAGAATTCACTATCAATATTGCACATTCTTACAATTATAAGAGTTAAAAATGAACCAGTTATCAGAAAACAATAGCAAGCCCTTTCAAATAGAACCCAAGAAACAAATACTTTTTTTTTTTTAGAAAACTCTGTAGTGCTAGACATGTTTCTTTGGAGGTGGGTGCTCCAAGGGCCATTGTGCTGGTTTTCTTTAGTGAGAATACCAGAACTCTTTAGCTTTATCTTTCTACCTGCCCCGTTTTCCACAGGTACTGCCCAAAGTGTAAGCAGCACCGTGAGGCATCCAAGCAGCTGATGTTATGGCGTCTGCCCAACATCCTCATCATACAGCTCAAGCGCTTTTCCTTCCGCAGCTTTATTTGGAGAGATAAGATCAACGACATGGTGGATTTCCCAGTCAGGTGAGGTTACGGCAAGGTGTGTTGCTTTACTCATCTCTTTAACGTCACGGAGACCCAAGCAATTCTTCGGATAGGATGTTTCTGAGTAGCAAAGGATGGGTTATCCTATTTGGGCTTTGTCATAAATCCAGGACCAACTCACCTAACACATAAAGAGATTGTCAGTCTTTTGGTGAACTCTTTCCCCTTGGTTCTGTGCCTTTGATCTTTCTGGTGTTGGAAGTTGGGTGCTGTACGACACCATTTTGAAGGGCGAGTAAATGTTGGGAGAGACTTAAAGAGGATCTGCCTGCCTCTGGCCCACAGAGACCTTGCCTTTCTTCTTGAAGGCCATCTGAGGAAGAGGAAGGAGAGAGCGATCTCTTCTTATCTTCCTTCGTATGGAGAAAGGCTCTGCTTCCTTCATGAAGAGGGAGGAAATAAGAGACTAGAGGAAGGGTAACAAAAAGGCAAGGTCTACCCATAGTCTGCATTCTGAACTCCCTATAATTACTCCCTTGACTCTGCTGGCAAAGAGGGGAAGAGAACCTGTGGCTCAGTGGCTAAATCACTGCCTAGTATGTATAACTTTCCAGGTTCGAATCCCATAAAGGGTATGGCTAACTGATGAAGGCAAAAAAGCCAGAAATGGTCCATCTTAGTCTCCCAATTTAATTCTTTACTCTTTGTCAGAAAAAAGAAATTTGGATATA
>NW_015399264.1:11541-15697 GCF_001527695.2 Protobothrops mucrosquamatus
TCCCTTGACTCTGCTGGCAAAGAGGGGAAGAGAACCTGTGGCTCAGTGGCTAAATCACTGCCTAGTATGTATAACTTTCCAGGTTCGAATCCCATAAAGGGTATGGCTAACTGATGAAGGCAAAAAAGCCAGAAATGGTCCATCTTAGTCTCCCAATTTAATTCTTTACTCTTTGTCAGAAAAAAGAAATTTGGATATATATATATATATATATATATATATTCACTGTTTATTTGGTGAAAGAAGGCTCGCTGGAAAAAACAACTTCACATAAACGTCCTTTCTTTCTGTAGCAGCGATTTCTCTACTGTTTGAAATCTCCTCACTTTGAAACAAATGAGCCGAGTTCATTTTTCCCATCTTTCCCACCCACTTGATTTTTCTCTCTCCAGGAATTAAATGGGGAGGTTTTGGAGCATGTTTCGTAAAGTGAATGACCTCAGAAGTAATGTTGGTCACTCCATAGCTTGCCCTGTTTGAGCATGATTGTGGAGTAGACCAGTGGTTCTCAACCTATGGGTCGCGACCCCATTTGGGGTCGATCGACCATTTCACGGGGGTCGCCAAGCAAGGCTGTCCGCCATTTTTTTCCCCTTTTCCGGCTGGTGCCTTACCTCCCTTGAGCTGGGCCAGCTGGTGGTCGGCCTGCTCCGTCTCTGCCGCTTGGCAGCTACGCATCGGCCGGCGCAGGGGGCGGAACCGCGCATGCGCGGCGCTCCCGGGCAGGGAAAGTCCTTGACTTACGACCGGTTGGGTAGTCCTCGACTTACGATAGGTTTAGTCCTCGTCTTACGACCGGTTTAGTCCTCGACTTACGGCCGGTTTAGTCCTTGACTTACGACCGGTTGGGGTCGCGGCATTAAAAAGGTTGAGAACCACTGGAGTAGACAAACCAGTCAGAAAGTAAAAAAGCCACCTGAGTGTCTTTGTGCAATGCTGACATTCCTCTTTGGGCAGGACATATCAACCATACGCTGAATAAGGCCATTGGCCCTTTTAGGACTTTAGTCTCTACGGCAAGAGGGTGTAGCCCTTGCAAGAAAAGGGCAACCCCCAACTTTGCCTGGCTTGTTGAGGTGGAATAAAATCTCTGCCTAGTTTTGGAAGGAGTTCTAAGGACAAAATAGGGTCTCTGCAACTGCAGGACATAACGGATCTATTTTGCTCTCAAAATTCCTCCAAACCAGAAGAAAGCAAAAATGGGACCAGCCCCACTTTGGGGGTACCCTGAGAACCATGGAAGGGATGTTGGCAAATTGAATGAGACCTCAATAGAGTGATGAAAATGGATTTTTTTAAAAAACAAAATTGCATACTTTGTTTAATAGATATATGAGTTATTTTATATTTTAGTTTTTTCAGTATAATATAAGCTATCAGGAGTCTTTGTAGAGTCAGCAGTATAGAAATACTGTATAGTGGTAAATGCATATTTATTGCACTGCGTTTTCTATACCTTTTTATCATTAGTTTTCTGATCTTTAAAAAAAAAACAACATGCCAAGCATGAAACCCCAATCTAACAGCCTGAATCAGATGCCTCTTGATTATAGGAATCTTAACTTTGGATAATGGGGTAGGATTCTTTCAATCTCTTTCATAAGCAGTAATCAAATTCTGATTGAAATTCTAGAAGCAGAATCAGTCACTAAGTACATTGGGTTCTGTTTCTGTCTTCTTTGCTCTGAAAACAAAAGCTGGGTGTGCATTTGGAATAGCGCAAAAACTCATCCCCTTCATCTTCTTTTTTCTTAGAATTATTATGTGGATGATTAATAATCTGGTTAGAGACACACTCGGGGTCTTAATGGCTTTGGACAATGGTTGTTAAAGCGGAGTTGTCGTTTTTTTTCCCTGAGTTTTTCCAAAAGGAGGGTTCTACTGTTGTCGTTGCTGTCAAATGAAGATTTCCTTCCTTAAATCCATAACTGAAATTTTCAATGGCTCCTTTGCTCTCTTCCTTTTCTTCTATATAGACCCAAATTCTATAATTACTTGCACACAGTTTAGTTATGTGGATGATTATCATACCATGCATAATCAGATGATTGTTCAAGAAAGAAGATACATGTGTTGAGCTCAGATATTTGGGATTTTTTTTAAAAAAAAAAAAGTAGAGGCAAATATGCCATTAACCATTGACAAAATCAGATTATTTCCTTCTGAATTCAAATAAGAATTTGCATCCTGACCCATTTCAGATTGATTTTCTTTAAAGATGCCCACTCCTTTACAGGAGAGAGTAAGTTCAAAGCAGAACATTTTTTTTTTCAGTCCAGCACTCTCAAAAATTTTGTATATATGATCCAATGGCTGCCACTGAGAGTCCCTTGCTGTATTCAGTCATCTGTAATTGTATGGCTTGTATTGATCTGAGTTTAAATCCAGATAAAGAGACAATGAAGACTTTCTCAATAAATAATGTCAGCTGGTAGACTGGGCTGCCTCTAAGAAAAAAAAAGATAGGAATGGAATTAGGCACAAAGTATGCAGCTGTCTCTTAACTTGCTCTATTCTCTCCTCAGGAGCTTGGACCTGAGCAAGTTCTGCATTGGCCAGAAGGATGAGCAGCAGTTGCCCATGTATGATCTATATGCAGTGATCAATCACTACGGGGGCATAATTGGTGGGCACTACACAGCCTATGCCCGGCTGCCTAGTGACAAGAACAGCCAACGTAGTGATGTGGGTGAGTAGGCTTTAGGTCCACTGACCTTCAACAAGTGAGCCAGGGAGTCCATGTAGAAGAGGGATTTTCCATTTCCTGCTAGAGCAGGGGTGTCAAGCTGGTGATGTGACATGTCGCGACATATAGCAACTTTTTTGCCACTGCTGGCAATGGGGTGGGCGCGGTTTCGCTATGATGCATCCGGCCCACGGGCCGGCAGTTTGACACCCCTGTGCTAGAGGTTTCATGGAAACTTAGGATCAACGCCATATGACTCTTAAGATTGCACATCCAATTGAAGGAGGAAAAAACACTCTCCTTGTCTGGTCCCAGCCCTTACATCTTTTTGTTGTTGTTGTTCTACAAGAATTTTGCACAATGGATGCAAGTCATAGCAAATCTCACTCCCCTCAGATTGCACAGTGCAGATCTAGGTTTTAGTTCAGTCCTTCTTCCTTATCTAAATGGATCTATCTGCAGAATTCAGTGAGACAATGTGCCATGTGTAAGTGGTGCGATTGGGATCATTAATCTTTGAGGCACCATTAGTTGCTCTCAGCCTGCCCAGGCTTATTTGTTAATTCTATTCTGTTTCATACTGTCAAGCAAACAGAAAGGTTAAGAGATCAGGCAACCTTAGAGATTAATTTAGAATGGCCTCAGTTCCAATTGAAGAAGTCCTCTGGCACCCACTGACAGCCCTTAGCTGTTTTCCAGAGGAGGAATATTGAATTTTCAGTGTGCTCCTCTGGGAGTGTTCTCACTTTTAAGGGGGGAAAAAAACTTCCTTGGCAGAAGACAAAAATATAAAAAAAAATAGTAGGTAATTTGTCACAGATTCAATGGATTCTGCCAATACCACATTATTCAGTGTTGGGCACGGCCAGAATTGAGAGAAATGCTTAGCCTGGTGCCGCCTTTGAAGCAACACATTCAAAGATACCTTCCTCCATTGGAGAAAGAAAGACTGCTCTTCAGTGTTGTTTTGCCTGCTTCATTCACTTGAAAGGAGAAAGGAACTGTCCTTGTTTCCTTGTTGAAACAAGCTTGGATATAGTGAAGGACCACTTGAAGTAGCCAAGAACAGCCCAGCTCCAAATTAACAGGGAATTGGACAGTAGCTCAGAAGGGCTATTTTTAATTCCTCTGCCCTCGCAAGGTCACATGCAATAAAAGTTCCTTCCACATTTGGGGATTAGGAAGATGGATGGTAGAAAGCTGATTAACTATTGCATGTGCTTAGTAGGATATTGATACTGACGTTTTTTCCCCCCAAAGAGGATTATTTGCTGGGAAAGGACTAAGCAGGACTATTGTTATTCCATATATAATTTGCACAGAGTCTAGTACAGGGGTAGGCAACCTTGGCTCTTTTAATGACTCGTGGACTTCAACTCCCAGAATTCCTGAGCCAGCATGGCTCAGCTTGGAAACCTCCTTTCCCCTCAGCGTGGCTGGCTCAGGAATTCTGGGAGTTGAAGTCCACGA
>NW_015399265.1:0-1254 GCF_001527695.2 Protobothrops mucrosquamatus
TTGGGAATGGTCAGATAAGGTTTCAGGGCTTCTGGGGGAGGTCAGGCCTGTGCAGCTTTCTGAAGCACAAAGACTATTTTCCAAAGCACCAAAAAGCAAGACAAGAAACAATGGATGGAAACTAACCAAAGAGAGAAGCAACCAGGTATTAAGGAGAAAATTCCTAACAGTGAAGACAATTAACCAGTGGAACAGCTTTACCTTCAGATGTTGTGGGTGCTCCATCACTGGAGGCTTTAAAAAAAAAAAAAAAAAAAAAAAGACTGGACAGTCATTTATCTGAAATGGGATAGGGCAGTGGTGACGAACCTATGGCACGGGTGCCAGAGGCGGCACTCAGAGCCCTCTCTGTGGGCACGCGCACCATCGCCTCAGTCCTAGGCCTTCAGCTGGGTTTTATAAAACCTTTTCGCTTTAGGCCTCCGCTGCTGTGTGCACAAAAAAAAAAAGGTTCAATCAATCAGTCAATTTCAACTTCTTGTGGGAAAAAAAAAGATCTTGCAAAGTTGGAATTGATTGATTGAACTTTTTAGTTCCACCCAGTCTGCCGTTACCACTACAGCCACGCCCAGCCAATGGGCCACGCACACCCAATGGGCCACATCCACCCGGCACCCGACGATGCATAAGTGGGTTTTGGGTTGCAGTTTGGGCACTCGGTCTCTAAAAGGTTCGCCATCACTGGGATAGGGTCTCCTGCTTGAGCAGGGAGTTGGACTAGGAGACCTCTAAGGTCCCTTCCAACTCATTCTATGTTCTAGATTTTAACCTTAATGTCCTCTTAACATCTCCCTCCATTCAAGCTGTAGATTCTACCACAATTAGATAAAAACCCACTCAATCTTGCCAGAAACCTTAAGAGAGTTTGGAGCTTTAATAAGTTTTTTTTTTAAATGCATTTTATTCTAAAGAGGGAATACCATCCAAAAATGTAACCAACATCCTGCCACACATGGACATTGTCCCTCATGTCTGCTGCAGGGGGGCAACTTTGGGGGCATCTGAATGAAGGATCAAAAGATTCAGGGTGGACATTGTCACAACATACCCAATATCTAGTAACAACTTTTAAAGCGCTCCATGGCAATGGACCTAGGTATTTGCAAGACCGCCTCCTACCAAACACCTCCCTTCGACCAGTCCGCTCCCACAGAGAGGGCCTCCTTAGAGTGCCGTCGGCCAGACAATGCCGGCTGGCGACCCCCAGGGGGAGAGCCTTCTCTGTGGCAGCTCCTGCCCTCTGGAATGACCTAC
>NW_015399265.1:5429-6659 GCF_001527695.2 Protobothrops mucrosquamatus
CAAAGCCAACAAAGGAATGATGATTGGGCAGCTTCAGAAATTCCACTGTTTTAGGGTGAGTGCTCAGATTTTATTTTCATTTGTTTATTGTAAACTGCCAGACAAATGCACACACTGCTTCTGGAATTGTGAAGTTATCATTTTTTTAACATAGTACAGAGAATGAGTAACAGGATTTTTCCTGCACTAACTGGAATGGGGCCATGGTGGAGCAGTGATTAGAATGGAGTACGGCAAGTAACTCTGCCCACAGCCGGGAGTTCGATCCTGATAGGTGTCAAGTTGACTCCACTTTCCATTCTTCTGAGGACGGTAAAATGAGGATTATTGGGGGCAAGATGCTGACTGTGTAAACCTGTTAGAGAGGGCCGTAAAACACTGTGAAGTGGCATATAAGTCTAAATGCTATCACTATTTTTAATATAGCACTGAAAAAATTGCTTTTTTTTTTTTGCACTCTCCTCAGATTTGATGTAACGGTTAGGGCATGAAGCCAGCTAGCCAGTCCCTCTCTCTCAGCCCTAGGAAGCAGGCAAGGGGCTATCTAACAAAATGAAATTCAATGGTGAAAAAAGTCAGGTTCTACATTTAGGCAAGAAAAACCAAATGTACAGGTATAGTATAGGGGGTACCTTGCTCAATAGTAGTAACTGTGAGAGGGACCTCAGAGTCCTAGTCGACAATCACTTAAATATGAGCCAGCCGTGTGCTGCAGCTGCCAAAAAGGCCAACACAGTGCTAGGCTGCATTAACAGAGGGATAGAATCAAGATCACATGAAGTATTAATACCACTTTACAATGCCTTGGTAAGGCCACACTTGGAATACTGCATCCAGTTTTGGTCACCACGATGTAAAAAAGATGTTGAGACTCCAGAAAGAGTACACAGAAAAGAGCAACAAAGATGATTAGGGGACTGGAGGCTAAAGCATATAAGGAACGGTTGCTGGAATTGGGTATGTCTAATTTAATGAAGAGAAGGACAAGGGGGGACATGATAGCAGTGTTCCAATATCTCAGGGGCTGCCACAAAGAAGAGGGAGTCAAGCTATTCTCCAAAGCACCTGAAGGCAGGACAAGAAGCAACAGATGGAAACTAATCAAGGAGAGAAGCAACCTAGAACTAAGGAGAAACTTCCTGACAGTTAGAACAATTAACCAGTGGAACAACCTGCCTCCAGAAGTGGTGAATGCTCCAACACTGGAAGTTTTTAAGAAGAGACTGGACA
>NW_015399266.1:0-6658 GCF_001527695.2 Protobothrops mucrosquamatus
TCTCACATTTATACAGATTATTGTATTGAGGTTTGAAGCAGACCTAGTTATTAGTTTCTGCCCTTTGCATAAGTTGAGCGCATAATTAGAGGAAGTAATTGTTAAAAGAAAGTCTTATATCTCTTACAGCATGTTAGCCACCACATTTCATTTATAATAATTAATAATTTGGCAATAATAATTTGCTACCTTAGAAAATGCAGATGATGTGACTTTTTTACTGCCATATATTTGCTATTTAATGTGTAATATTGGTAAAACAAAATTCTTTTAAAAACTCTGCTGCCCAGTTGTACCATTAGCGATTAAACTCCACTATTTTCAATGGAACTGACTTTGTTATGCCCCACTAGGATAGCCTTTTATAACACATCTACTTTTTGTATTTCATAATGTACACTTTATGTATTTTATGTTTTTTGCACATCTTGTGCATGTTTACAAAAGAAAATTAAGATTTGAATCTTATATGACAATATATGTCTGAACTGGCCTGCCAAACTCTGCTGCTGGTCTATCTCTGTAACAGACTTTGGGACTGCAGACTTAGGATGTAAGCACAAAATAACAAAGGAAAATAGAAGAAGCTGAATCTCATGGTACTTTAAGCTTTGCTCAAAACTGACTTTAGAGAAGTTGAGGTCTTGAGCAAAGAACCTTTGGATTGTTTTATTGTGATCTTTATCACTGAGTTTTAATGTGTTTTAATTACTTTTTAATTGTGCTTTAATTTTGTGTGGGTGTCTGTATTTTGTTTTGTTTCTGCCTCATTGAGTGCTTTCTGTTGGTTGAAAAACAAGATACTGTATAAAAGGCAGCGTTCAGAGACCTAAATTTAATAGGAGCCCTTGTTTGAAGATGTGTTCCTAGCCACAAGCAAAGTGCAGAAAGAATGCTGCATAATTAAAAAACACAACATCCCATTAAAATAGACGTTCAAAACATAGTTGTCGTGGATGAATAGTATGAGCTTAGCCCCACTGTCAGTGAATATTAGCAGACATTCATTGCCAATATAAGCATAAGCTAGAATGGTCGAGAAATATATGAGGATAGAATATCCTCACTTCTGTCTAAGCTATATCTTGACTAGGAGTAAAAAAAAAGATAGAAAGTTCCTTTGTCTCTAATACAGTGGTTCTCAACCTTTTTAATGCCGCGACTCCAACCAGTTGTAAGTCGAGGACTAAACCGGTCGTAGGTCGAGGACTAAACCGGTCGTAAGTCGAGGACTAAACCGGTTGTAAGTCGAGGACTACCCAACCGGTCGTAAGTCGAGGACTTTCCCTGCCCAGGAGCGCCGCGCATGCGTGGTTCCGCCCCCTGCGCCGGCCGAGGCATAGCTGGCAAGCGGCATAGCTGGAGCAGGCTGACCACCAGCTGGCCCAGCCCAAGGGAGGTAAGGCACCCGCCGGAAAAGGGGGAAAAATGGCGGACAAAAAAAATGGTGGACAGCCTTGCTTGGCGACCCCCGTGAAATGTTTGATCGACCCCAAATGGGGTCCCGACCCACAGGTTGAGAACCATTGCTCTAATACATGGAGACTCATTGAAATAACTATTAGCCAGATAAGGTACAGTAAGCCTTCACCTTATCCAGGGCTGTCACATGGAAGGGTCCTGGAAAAGTCAAGATTGCAGTCACAACCATGTGATCGAAACCCCACCCATAAAAATGGCAATATCTTTGCAGGGCTTTTCAACCAGTGGTACGGGTACCACCTGTGGTACATTGGCACCTGGCAGGTGGTACGCAACCATCTTAGAAAAGTGGTAGTGGGGGAGGGGAATGAGCTGAACTGGTGGCAGCACCACACAAGCCTGAGTGAGAGATGGCTGGAATTGCAGGGCTGTCAGGGCTCAGCGGAAGCGCCAGGATCAGTGCCGCTTTCCAGCTGATTGGCGCTTCTTCGGGGCTGTCAACTCAGTGGAAGCACCAGGATCAGCGCCAGGCTCCAGCTGGAGCTTGGCGCTGATCCTGGCGCTTCTGCTGAGCCAAGAAAAAGCACCAATCAGTTGGAATGTTGCAGCATCTCCAGGGTCTTGTGATTTACATTCAGATGCTTGGCAACTGATTCATATTTATAACGGTCACAGTGTCCCAAGGTCATGTGAAGTGACCAAAACCTGCAGCAACCACCCAGCAGATGGGGGGAATAAAATCCAAACACCCCCCACCCCACCCCCACTGCCAATTCTCAACAGAAATGTTCACAACAATGAAAACCTCGAACAGGAGAAAGAGCGCCACCGGGTGGGCAGGCAGGTGTCTTGCTCAGCTGTGGCTTGGGGGGCACTTTTTTCAGTGCCATTGTAACTTCAAACAGTCACTAAGCAAACTGTTGTAAGTCAAGGACTACCTGTACTTTATCACTTTTTTCCTTTTTTTTTTTTTTTGGTCATCAGGTTTTTGACACCTTGCTAGGCGACTGGTGGTACTTGGATGTTGCCGTATCCTAAAAGTGGTACAATGGGTGTAAAGGTTGAAAAGCCCTGTTTTATTGCATGCTGTGGCTGCCATCCTGAGTTTTTTCTGGCCTCACTGTGCATTCACCTCTGCCCTCACCTCTCTCTCTCCATCTCCATCAACTCAGAGGTGTAAAAAGAGGAACAGGTCTTCAAAGAGCATCAACAAAAGGAAAGGGAAGTTCTGATCAATCTTTTCTTTAAATTATCTCCTTCCATTTTTTTTCCCTGCAGGGAAAAATGCCCAACTTGCAAACAAAGGGAATCTGAAGCTAGTAAAGTGTCCAGAAAGTAGAGGTTAGGTACATCCTGTTCATACTTTTCCCCAGTGGCTTTGAAGCATGACACTTAGCTGGGTGTACTGTACACGTTTACCTTAATCTATGATATTTCCTATCCTTTCCTAGGAAGCTTAGAAGTGTAATGGTTGCCTAAATCTCTATGTATTTTTTGCATATGTAAGACAGCTGTGATGTGGGCTTCCTATATGGAAGTAATTCTACATAAAAATTCCTCTTGTGTGAAATAACCCTGAGCATAAGGAATATCACGTTTCAGTTTCATTTTTTTTAAATCTACACACATGAATACAAATCAGGCATGAAACCACCTGAGTTTGCATGGACATCATCTGGGGAGAGGGTGTCAGATTGTCAAAAGCAGCATTGTTATGTTGTGATGAAAGCTTTGTCTCTTTGCTACTGACGGGCATTGGAATTTTGCATAGCACCCCCAAAGGAGGAAACTTGCAGATGGAACTGGCACTGCTATTTTGCACTGCAGATTGTGTTGGCCTTGCCTTTCTCTGGTTTGGAGTTTGCTTTCCTGTCATAAACAGAGGTTAAGACCTTTATCCCACTTTCGAGTGGAAAAAAAATCTCAAAAAAGACCTGCAATCAAAGCAATTCAGAAAAGATAAGAAGAGGAACATGCATTTGGGCTCATACTGTACATTTTGTGAATTATCATGGACTAAGAATCTTTGTGGATGTAATCAAAACATGAATGTGATAATTTGCAGGACAAAGTATTGATCTAGAGAGGAAAACGAAAAGTCAGCTTTTGTTTTTCAGCATAGTTATTTTATCTTTAATGTGTGAAGGATTTCACCTGAAATCTGAAGATTTTTTGTGCTTCGGAATTCAGCTTCAGTTTTCTCAGTCTTTTGAAGAAAATGCCATCTTTTGGTAATAGCATTAACTGAAAATCTTGTATGAGGGGAAGCATGCTAAAAACATCTAAGGAGATCTTTTCAGAATATAACACAACTCTTGTTTATCACCAGAATTCCTGTTTCTCCTTGTGTGAAATGCTACTTTCATAAGAGCCTAACTAAATATTCCATGTAAATGTAGGCAGTAATTTTCTAATTCATAGAAAGGAAAAACAGCTTGGAAAAGGATACTTATAATAGGAAAACAGCAGTTGTAGGGAGTTAGCCTTTCTTAAGTTCTTTTCAGCCTCTCAAATAACCTAAACGAACCTGATAATGGTTACTTATAAGTTATACATCTATGGATTTCTAACATTTTACACATTTTAATGACAAACATAGAGGGTTTAAAGGCCTTACCAGCCATAATTTTATTTAATTTGCCACCCCAGTTGTCCCCCCCCCCAGTTTTAAAGAAAGAATGAAGACAAATTTAATCTGCACACCCAGATGTAATGCTTAAATGGCTTCCTTTCACATTCTAAATGCTAATACTCTGATAATAAGTATTTGAGAAGTAAGTCCTAGTGACACAGTGGGTCCTTTTTTCCAAAGAAAGTTTGCAAGTTTTAAAGGTCAGAACAAATATTGTTATTTTTAAAAATGTATTCTAATTCTTCTTAACAGTTAAAAATATGTTTACCTCAAGTATCTGAAAATTAACTCACTTATACAAAACGTGTGAAACACGCTTTCCCCACCATCCAACTATCTTGAGTTTTCCATGTATCATCATAGTTTAATTATTTCCAAATGAAAAGAATATTCAAAAAAATATGTAAAAGTGTCTGTCCATCAAGACTCTGTCTATTTATCCATCAGCAGAATAATTCTCAACAAACTGGACAAGAAAGGACTAAATTTCCTGGGGACCAATAGAAAACTGAGTTTGAAAATTAGTAGGGTTAGGACTTGATAGCTGTTCCTGGAAAGCCATTTCCCACTAGATCCGCATGGAAAACATAGTTGGGTAGTGGGTGCTAGTGGTTGCCTAACAAACACTCAAAGTAATGACAGACACACACACACCCCAAATTTGCTTACAACCATATTACACACATACACACACACACAGTTGCAGAATCATATTTGGGATGCTTGGCAACCGGCTCACCTTTATGGCCAGTTGCAGCATTCTGCATTCACATGATGCAATTTCAGCTGCTTTCGGCAAAAAGAACCCATAGGAATGCATTAACTCACTTTATGACCATGGCAACTTGTCACAAAAAGGTCATAAAATCAGGTCAAAAACAGGCCTTGACTTGTGACTGTTATGACTAACAATGGAAATTCCAGGCTCCATTATGGTTGTAAGTCGAACATCTGTACACACAGATGCAACACAATTACTTCACTACATAGAAGAAAATAGACACCTTCTAAGGCCACTGCTGATAATGGGCTGGAAAGAATCCCAGAAACTATGCTATACATGCTTTCTTTCCCTTGTTTTTAATGAAATGCTTTTTTAAAAATTAAAAATCTGCCTTTGATTCACTATACGTAGAGCCTTCTATACATAGAGAAGAACAACAAAGATGATCAGGGGATTGGATGCTAAAACATATATAAGGAACGGCTGCTGGAATTGGATATGTCTAGTTTAATGAAGAGAAGGACGAGGGAGGACATGATAGCAGTGTTCCAATATCTCAAGGATTGCCACAAAGGAGGGAATCCAGCTATTCTCCAAAGCGCCTGAAGGCAGGACAAGAAGCAACGGGTGGAAACTAATCAAGGAGAGAAGCAACCTAGAACTAAGAAGAAATTTCCTGACAGTTAGAACAATTAATCAGTGGAACAACTTGCCTCCAGAAGTTGTGTATGCTCCAACAGTGGAAGTTTTAAAGAAGAGATTGGACAACCATTTGTCTGAAATGGTATAGGGTTTCCTGCCTAAGAAGGGGGTTGAACTAGAAGACCTCCAAGGTCCCTTTCAATTCTCTACTCTACTCTGTTCTATTCTATTCTATTCTATTCTATTCTATTCTATTCTATTCTATTCTATTCTATTCTATTCCTTCTGTTTATGATCACTGGTAAAAAAAGCCTGTTTGTGATGTGAAATGTCTTAGAGGTTTCTCTCTTTCAGATAAAAAGCAGACTTAGAGGAATCATTTATCTTAGGAAATAAGGAAAGTATTAGCTCACCTTTGGCATTATGACACTCTTCCAGTTTCTCTTCTGTATCATTTCAGCACAAAAAATAAGGGGGGGGGAATGAAACCACAGATACCTTATATCAGGGGTTCCCAACCTGTGGGCCATGGCCCACTACCAGGCTGCAGCCGCTTGGCCACCAGGCCATGTGAAGGGATGGCCAGTGCATGTGCACATTTGCACTAGCGCCACCCTGAGCATCCCGCCGGCGCTAGCACTACCCCATCCGGAGCGTCCCACCAGCACTAGCGCCACTCCAAGCATCCCGCTGGCACTAGTGCCACCCTGCCCCAAGCATCCCACCAGCACTAGTGCCACCCTGAGCATCCCACCACCACTAGCACGGCCCCTCCCCTGAGCATCCCACTGGCGCTAGTGCCACTCTGAGCATCCCGCCGGTGCTAGTGCCACCCATAGCATTCCGCCAGCGCTAGCGCCACCCCATTTGCAGCACTCATGCCCACACAGCCCCGTTTGCATATGCACTTGCGTGCGGCCGTTTGCACGTACGCTTGCGTGTGGCCCATTTGTGCACATGTGTGTGGGGTCATTTTTACATGCACGCATGTGCGGCCCATTTGCACATGTGCATGTAGCAGTGTCTGCCTCCCTTTCCTGGCTGCCAAAACAAAAAGGTTGGAGACCTCTGCCTTATATTACACAAGGTGTCCTGGAATAGAACTGTCCAAAGTCTGATTCTCAACCTAATTTCAGAAGTCATTTAGGTTGGTTCAGGATTAGGGCAAAATCATTTTTCTGTTTTCCAGCAACTTCCTGGTTGAGAAGGAAGAGGTCTAAGAAAGAAAGACAGAGAAG
>NW_015399267.1:0-6658 GCF_001527695.2 Protobothrops mucrosquamatus
ACCCCTCTGTGCAGGTTTTCTTTCATAAAGAGGACATTATCCAAAGGCAGAACTTGTCTTCCTAGCCAAGGAAATAAGGAAATCCGGGACATTTTGTCAGCACCTTCTTGTTGACTATTGACTTTTATAAAAAGGAGGTGTATAGGTAATGACCAGCACTTTGAACCGTTCTCAGACGCCTACAGATAACCAATGCAGTGCCCACAACGCCAGCATTACATGGTTCTAGCATCTAGCATAGTCAGGCAGGAAGCTGATGCATTTTATACAAACTGAGGTTTCCAGGTAGTCTTCAAAGATCACTCCAAGTAGGATGCATTGTGGTAGTCCATCTTAGAGGGGAGAGAATGAGTCACTTTCACCCAATATAAATCTAACAAATAAAAAATATGGCGGGCAGGACAGAACAGAAACCCTTCCATTAGATTCTACTTTCTGGAGATGTTTCCAAAAACTTGATCTGTGTAGATCTGGGGTCCTCTGATCATGCAGCTCTGCTCCTAAGGAAAGAGAATGTATGTGAGCCACAATCACTATGGAATCCAAAGTTGAAGCCAACACCTGGTTACTGTTTGCAAATGACACGCTTTTGTACACAAAAAGTGCACATGCCATGTTTGCATAAAACCACAGGCAAGGTGCAGCAACTACTGAGAGCTAATGGCTCTAAGTACTAATTTTCTAACAGACAAGTACTGGGGCCATCACTTCTCCCTAACCTCTCCTTTCCTCTACTTTCCTCATCACGAAAGCCTTTGCTTTCGTTTGCTTCTCTCTTGATGCCAGAAGCTTTGAAGCAGCTCTGACTCATTGTCTGCATTATGAATCAGCGGTTTGAAGCGAACAGGCTTGCTTTGACTTCAAACATGGGACACTAGGAAACAGCAGTACATGGCTGTGGGTGTGAAACTATTCCCTTCCTTTGAGGAATTTAACCAAGTATCTCGGTTTCAGTCTTCACATACACATTCTTTTAGCAACTCCTAGAAACGTCTTCTCCAAATTGGGTGGGTGGGGGAGGGGAAGGGGGGGTAAAATGCAGAAATGAATTAGACTCCCCCACATTTCTCAATCACCTAGAACATGGGATGATGTTTCAAGGGAAGAGCCGTCTTGAGTCCCTTCAGAAGTTCAAGGAGGGCATTTTACAAGGAAAGGAGGAAATTGTGGCATTGGTGAGGACCTCCAACTCTTGAAGTACTTTCCCCATGAATTATTCCTCCTGGCTTGTAAAAATCTGAAGGAATCTCCTAGCACCTCTTCAGACAAGCCAATATTATTAAAAGGCAGAAGCTTTTATGAACTACAGCTCACTCCATCAGATGCATGAAGACCTTTCAGTGAAACATGTCTACTACAGTCATTGATCGGGCCCGTATACACTTTTATAATGTGTTTTACAGAATTCAAATGGTTATGCATAAAAACTAATTAAGTAAAAAAAATGATTGTAATAAAAGACCCTACAAACAACCGGAAGTACTTTGCAAAATATGTAAGTAAACCTATATATATATATATATATATACCTTTTCAGTTACTAAATAGAGTAATATAAAATAACCCTACAAAATAACACTAAAAGGTAAATAATATTTGTTCCTAGTCAAATTGAATAATAATTGTCATGTTTCACTATCGGTTTCTAAATAATATATGCTCTGAAACAAAACCGAGCAACTTCAAAGATGGCATTGTTTGAAAGTGTAGAATTTATCTGGTCTATCTTCCTGGAGGGAAAAAAAAAGTGTCAGTGTGGTTGCTAGGAGCCAATGCTGACTTGATGGCATATAATGAGTCTATCAAGAGCTGGCTTAGAAATGGAGTTAAATACAAGAGACAAATGAATTCCATCATAACATTGGCAGTACTCAGTCCACAGTTTCAACTGCTTTTAAATGGAAGAAGAACAACAACAGCAATAACAAATCTCTCATGGACAGAATACTGTTGTTATCGTCCTTCTAATAGGGCTACATTTGGTGTGTTAAAAGATATTGGGCTACAGGCCCCTACAATATTTTGTAATTGCAAGATATTAGCTAGGAGGTAATCCTTTTGTTTTATATTGTTTTATATTATTTGGGGGGCTTTTTATGACCCAAATAGACACATCTGTTTATTATATTGTCAGACAGATTACAGCATGCTTTATAATTGGCTTTGAAGTTGGTGGAACAAGGTTAAACTGCAACAAAACACGATTGACCCTCAACTGTTTTTAAATTAACAGCAAAACCACACCATTTATTATTTGTCTTGCCAGCCTTCTAAAAGTTATTGAGACAGATGCACTCAAAATTCTGTAATTTTGTAGGATTTGTAGCTTTGCCAAGAAAAACCACATAATCCACAGCATGACTAAAATATACTGTGTATACGGTGACATCACCAGGAAAGCCCTAGCATTCAAAACAGGTGAAAATTCCCTTGGTTGACCTTCCGAGGAATATAAGAGCTGCTGGACCTATCCAAGTCCTTTGTTTTTAATATCCATTGTCAGCCCACTCCAGGCATCTGAAGACATGCATCTCTTGAGCCATGGTGGCGCAGTCGTGAGAATGCAGTATCACAGGCTAACTCTGTCCACAGCCAGGAGTTCGATCCTGACTGGCTCAAGGCTGACTCAGCCTTCCATCCTTCTGAGGCTGGTAAATAGAAGACTGTTGGGGGCAATATGGTGATTCTTTAAACTGCTTAGAGAGGGCTGTAAAGCACTGTGAAGCAGTATATAAGTCTAAGCCAGCGGTTCTCAACCTATGGGTCGCGACCCCATTTGGGGTCGATCGACCATTTCACGGGGGTCACCAAGCAAGGCTGTCCGCCATTTTTTTCCCCTTTTCCGGCGGGTGCCTTACCTCCCTTGAGCTGGGCCAGCTGGTGGTCGGCCTGCTCTGTCTCTGCCGCTTGCCAGCTACGCCTCGGCCAGCGCAGGGGGCGGAACCATGCATGCGCGGCGTTCCCGGGCAGGGAAAGTCCTCGACTTACGACCGGTTGGGTAGTCCTCGACTTACGACCGGTTTAGTCCTCGACTTACGACCGGTTTAGCCCTCGACTTACGACCGGCTTAGTCCTCGACTTACGACCGGTTGGGGATCGCGGCATTAAAAAGATTGAGAACCACTGGTCTAAGCACTATTGCTGTTGCTATTGCTCTTTACTGATAGCTCTTCTCTAATAGAGTTGATAGGATTGTGTGAATGAATGAGAAAAGATTGCCCTTGCATGAGATTTTGGACATCTGTTGAGTTTGTCTCTCATCTTTTATTTATCTCCTTCTGATTTAAGTGTTAAACATTGTATCTAACAAGGAGCTAAATAAACAAGTTGTTACTACTCAGAGGGAAGTTATGATCAAGTAAGCAACAATGCCTCCTCCAGACCATCAGTTTTGCAAAGAACAAGTGGCTAAGTATCACATTTGTATATTATGTAAAAAGATTCTTCTGTGAGGTCACACAATTAGCAGCAGTGTAGCTGAGATCAAATCATTTGGTGAATTTGTGCTGTCTGGGCATATCGGATTTCTGCTAACATGCTCAGACACAGGGTGAGTGTTGGCTGGGGGCTTCTAGAATTGATGAGTATCACAGCTGGAGGGCACCTAGATAGGGAAGATTATCTTAGATTACCAGCTGCAATCGTACTATTGATATTGGCTTTGTACCCAGTATTAGAAGTTAAGTGCTTTTCACTTTCTTTCTGAATGATACTTGAAGGCAATCAAGTTTTCTTTAGACAAAAATAATGTATAGTATAAGGCTAAATAGCCAGGAAAACACCCCCAATGGATCATCAAAAAAACTCAACCCAGAGTTCTCAATAGAAGGTACAAATGCCCTGGTTCAAATTATCATACTTTGGGTGCATAATGCAAAGCCTGTGCTCTCTAGAGAAATCTATAATGCTGGGAAAGGTTAAAGGAAAGAGAAGACGAGGACAACTGGCAACAAGGTGGATGGATTCCATTATAACAATCATGGGCTGCCTCAGTGGAAGAACTGAAGGAACAGGTGAGAGACAGGTTATCCCGGAGAAAATCTATGTGGTCATTAGGATATTGACTTGATGGCAGATAATCAATTAATCAATCAGACTTAAGGGATTGGTCTAGGAGTAGGGAGATCCAAGTTTCAGTCCATTAATGGAAACTCATTTGATGACTTTGGGCCAATCATTCTCTCAGTTCAGCCTATTTCTCAAATTAGCTACTGTGAAAATGAAGAGCGATTCCAACCTAAATGGTTCTGAGTCTCTGGAGCAAAGGCAGAATAATAAATAATATAATAAAAATAACAGCAGATTTTCATCTTAAAGCAGATCTCTTAAACCTCATTGTAAAACTACTCTCCGCTCTGTCAAAGATGCACTAAACTGAACAGCAGCTGTTTAATCTATGGTTTTAAGGCTGTGCTTTAATATTTAGCACACATGAAAGGAAGGACCATTTAATTCAACGTGTCTTGGCTAATTTTTTGCACTAATGCGGTTATAAAATCCATTTAATAATGGTACAATATACAGCTCCTCCTTTCTGACTTGGCCAAACCGTGATTTGGAAAGATTGCTTGGAAACTTAATTAAATACTTTTACAAGGTCTTTTTGAAGCCATTAAAAGTATAAAGGTGTTCCTTCCCATTCATTTTCCATGAAACCAGAAAAGATGGTTTATCAAATAAAGGGCTGCACTGACAGAAAGATTATGCTTCTCCTTAATTCTGTTCCTAATGAACTGAAGGGAGACTTCTCTATCACTTTTTCGGTGTAGAAAGGTGTGTTAGATGGATTATGTCAAGAAGTGGCAATCTCTTGGTAGATGGAGACCCCACACATTTGGTGTGTGTGTGTGTGTGTGTGTGTGTGTGTGTGACAACCATGGTGGAGATGATGCAGAGTATGAAGATCTCTGGGTATATAGAGTATATTGATAGTGCAGTGGTGCAGGTGGTGATGAATTGTGAATGCATTTTTTTTTCTTCAAAATTTTAAAGCTTATTTTACATGTGTCGTGCGTTTCCTATGTCAAATGGCATGGCAAGCGGAAGGTCAACAACGAACATTTCACTTACTCCAACTCATGGACTGACAAATGTGCATGAGTGAAGGAAGGAACACGTGAACCTGCTTTAAAATGGCCTTATACAAATAATGAGCAAGAAATCAGAAAGCATTGGATTAAACGCACGCATTAGCATAGGCTTTTAGGCCACCATTCCCAGAGCACTTTACGAAATTAAACTGTATAAACAATACACAATCAAGCTTTTTTTAAAAAAGACTGCCGATAAAAAGCAAACATCCGTCCCCTAAACCAAAGCAGCTCATCCTTATTTCAGCAGCCTTAAATGAACTTAAGCTAGTTTGGTGGCTGCTATCAAACCAAGAAAGTACGCAAGCGTTGCCCAGCAGCTGAGTGTGCACACAGTGTCAGCTCCATGAGGTAAGACCAGATCCAAAAATCAGCCCCACAGGAAGACTAGAATTGTATTTTATTCTTTAATTTAAAGATTCTTTAATCACAGAATTGTGCATGTCGAATGGTGCTTTTCCTCCCCTCCCTCTTATACCCCAATGAATTAGGGGGGGAACAGCCTAAGTCTCTTCCTAGCACAATCTCCATCCTTAAGGAATGTTTTTGTTCTTTTTGCTTATATATCAGTTTCTGAATATTTGCTTCTAGACCATTTCTCTGGCTCTCTCTGCGTGGTTGAGGAAGCATGTAACAATGGGAGAATGTCACACCATCCCTGTGCGCAGAAGTACTCATTGTGCAGAAAGGTACAAGGGCTTTCATGCCTCCAAATTGTGATGCACAGCTTTTGTTCAGCCAAGAGACACCCAACCTTGAAGGTATGCCAGGAGCCACACTCAGAAGGAGAGGGATCACATTTGAAATTATTAAAAAGTAAAAGCAGGGCAAACATTACATTCAATTAATTAAACACAGGTAGTCCTCCACTTACAGCAGTTCATTTAGTGACTGAAGTTACAAAGGCACTGACAAAAGTGACTCATGACCATTTTTCACATTTATGACCGGGGGTCCCATCCCCATGGTCACATGATTTACATTCAGATGCTTAACAACTGGTTCATATTTATGACGATGGCAATGTGATCATCTTTTGGGACCTTCTGACAAGCAAAGTCAATGGGGAAACCAGATTCACTTAACAACCATGTTACTAATTCAACAACTGCGGTGATTCGCTTAACAACTGTGGCAATAAAAGTCATAAAACGGGGCAAAACCCACTTAACAAATTTCTCACTTACAACATGGTTTCAGGGCTCAATTTGTGGTCGTAAGTCAAGGATTACCTGTATTAATGTTACCGTGTTTCCCCGAAAATAAGACCCAGCCGGAAAATAAGACTTAGCATGATTTTTCAGGGCGCTCGTAATATAAGCCGCATCCCAAAAATAAGCCCCAGTTAATATCATCAGCCAGACGGACGCATTTAGTACCATATTTTCCTGAATATAAGCCCTAACCGGAAAATAAGCCCTAATGCTTATTTGGTCTTTTGGACCAAAACTTAATATAAGACCCGGTCTTATTTTCAGGGAAACATGGTATGATGCCAATTGAGATGGAAGGAGAACATGGCAGGATGATGGAGGGAGACAATGGCGGCTTATGGAAGAAGATGAGCA
>NW_015399268.1:0-1326 GCF_001527695.2 Protobothrops mucrosquamatus
AAAGAACAACTATTGCATAGGCTCTGATTCCCAGGCCACATGACCATTTTTATTATTCTTTCATTTCATAAGTTTTTTTTAAAAAAAATACAGTGAATAATCTTAATTTACCCTGGTAATATTGTGATTAATGTGGGTTTGCTACCACCATCCATCAAGTCTGATTTAATTTTTTTCCCTAAGATATTTGGAATACATAACGTCTCATATTGTCTGTGATTCTTGCCCAGGCTATGCTTCAATGAAGAAATAAGTGCAACCATAATCTAGGAAGAAAAGATGGTGGATGATGGCAGTACAATAACTACTGTAACCTTAACTCCTTCGCTGGTGAAAACCATTTCAAGCATAAAAATAAGTTCTGCTGGCAACTATGCAAGTGTTTTTGTCTGTTCAATTTCTTAATAAGAAATTGGATAAAGAATCAATTGTAATAATTATTGAGGCTTCTACACAGAGAAAACATTTTCTGTGCAATGTGTGTTGACAAAGTTAATCTAAGGCTTATTCCTCTTCACTCTGAAATTGGAATGGAAAGCAGCAGACATTATACGTCTAATAATGATAAATAGCTAGACTTAGGTGAGAGAGAGAGAAAGAGAGTCAAGAGACTAAATAGGAACACTGGAATTTTTGGACACAAAGAATAAATGTATGACAATGTTCCCTTCTAAATTTCAAGATTCTTTTATTTTTCAACTGTTTCATCCAAACCATCATCAGGATACAAAATGCAACTTCAAATCAAGCACTCCTAATCAGTGGTGGGATTCAGCCAGTTTGCACTAGTTTGGCAGAACCGGTAGCTAATATTTTGTTGCCCAGGCCCAGAGTGGACTTCCGGAAGTGGCATCCACACAGAGAACCAGTTGTTCACATATTTGAATCCTACCATTGCTCCTAATCCTTCATTTTTCATTTTCATTTTCATTTTATAAAATTTATACCCCGCCCTTCTCCCGTAGGACTCAGGGCGGCTTACAGCCAGTTAAAAACAATTTAATACAATACAATAGAAGTTTTAAAAATCATTAAAAATAAATATATAATCGGCCGCTACTACTAAAATTTGGCTAAAACCAATTTAAAATACCCCTAGGCCAGTCCTGCCCGCTGGAACAACCAGCTCTTAAGGGCGCGGCGGAAGGAGGGGAGATCCGGAATGACCCGGATCTCTGGGGGCAGCTCGTTCCAGAGGGTGGGTGCTCCGACAGAGAAGGCCCTTGCCCTGGGGGTCGCCAGCCGACACTGTCTGGCCGACGGCACCCTGATGAGGGCCTCTCTGTGGGAGCGTATCGGCCGGTGGGAAGCAATCTGTGGCAGAAG
>NW_015399268.1:4301-6658 GCF_001527695.2 Protobothrops mucrosquamatus
ATTTGTCCGAAATGGTATAGGGTTTCCTGCCTGAGCAGGGGGTTGGACTAGATGACCTTCAAGGTCCCTTCCAACTTTACTACTATTATTATTATTATTATTATTATTATTATTATTATTATTATTATTATTATTATTATTATTATTATTATTATTATTATTATTATTATTATTATTATTATTATTATTATTATTATTATTATTATTATGTAGCTTGTTGGGGCTTGTCTTAGTGCCTTCTTAAGCCAGTATAAAACTTTGAAGAGGCACTTTGCTCGGAAGAAGATTTGCGAGAACTTCTGTTCATCCCTCAAAGCTGCAACTTTATTTCAAAACTGAAGTAGTCTCATTACTTTGCTTTGTTTCTGAAGTCTCCTCCAACTATTGCAATAACCATGAAGACCATCAAGCATGGGCAGAAACCTCACTAATGCCATTCAAAGTGCTAGAAAAGGCATATGTAGTGCATACAAAGAAAACCTTTTGGTTAAAGGAACTGGTGAATGAGTCTTTGAGACAATGTAGAAGGCCACTATGAGCCAAATCATGTTGCTTCATGTACTTCTACAAGGGAAAACATTTTATCTCCATGGCATGAGCCTTGTTGATGCAAACTGTAGTTGTATCCTATTCCTCTAAATGTTACTCAAACCCAACTACTTGTAGCTGTAAACTATGTTGATCATTTTATCATAATTGCCTGAAGCCAGCCAATTGTGACCTATCTGATAAACCATGGTTAATTAAGCCATAATACAGTCACAGAAACCATGCTGACATAAGCTCACTAGAAATAAAAAGGTCAGGTTTATGTTAGGTCAATGTTCAACCTAATTTCTTAACACAAAAGGCCCTGAATTATTTCAGACTCTTCACATTATAGTGAGCCACTGATTCCATCACTTTTTCTTTCATTCATGCTCTGTTTCTAGCAAGGTCAAACGCTTGCATGCTTGCTAGTCATGGAAAGACTGAACCGGAAAGCAATATGCCATAAAACTTCATCATGTACATTGAAATTCTGTTAGAAGTTCAGACCAAAAGTGGGACAGATAAAAAGTTAAAGAATTAAAAACATTAAAAATTCAAAATTGTGAAGCTATTGTTGTGTAGCTATGCATAATACTCTATAGAATAGTTCATCACTTGTCATCTATTAATAGATAAAAGTTGCACTCTGACACCCATTCATAAAGGATAAATAAATGTCAAAAATAGTAATTACTATAAAGTATTATTAATATAACTTTGAGGAATGAAGACAGCCCAAACTATGTTGATTTTTTTAGATGTTAGACTACATTAAAGGTGCTGCTGATGTCTTGATAAAGATTGGATTAAAATTCCAAATAACAGAAAAGATGGGATGTGTTTCCAACTTTACTGAGTAATACATTTGCATTTTCTTTAAGACTACAGAATTCCAGAGATATTAAAAATAGTTTATAATTTGGAATAATGTCTACTTAGTCATAGAAAAATGACTAGTGTGATTCAAGCATTTAATTAAGTTGTAATGAGTGTAATTTAAGTAGATGTAACTGTAGAAAGAATTGGGAATGTTGCATTTAGCTGAAATGTTTGCTGAGGCCTAGGACATATAGCATTGGGCTTATATACGGCTTCAGAGTGCTTTATAGCCCTCTCTAAGCGGGTCCTCATTTTACCCACCTTAGAAGGATGGAAGGCTGAGTCAACCTTGAGCTACATACTCAGAATCAAACTTCTGGAGTGAGCAATGAATTAGCCTGCAATATGTACTCCATCCTAACCACTGTACCACTGAGGTTTATATACACATATACACATACACATACACATACACATACACATATAGATATGAATAGATATGTATGTATGTATGTATGTAGCTTTATATGTATAGAGAGAGATTAAAATCTCTCTCACAATCTCTGCCAACAGAGTGTGTCTCATTAAAAGATTGTTCAATAAATAAATACCAAGGATATTTATTTACAGTAATTTGCCTCCTTTCCTAGTTGCAGTTCTATTTATATTTCAGGATAATGGCTGGATCTTCTGCACTATAATATTCAGTCTGTAATGTTCATTAGATAGCAAAATGCTCTCCATGATATGGACTTTTAAAGAATGTAGACAATTAATATGAGAACAATATGATTTCTCCAATATGACTCTTTGTTCTCCTCACAGGCATAAATATCTTAGAAACAGGAGAGCAGCAATGTGGAGGAAATTGTTGTTTCAATTAACTTCCCCTCATGCTATTGTGAGGCAGCATGTTGACATCTTATCTAATGTCATTAACACTGAGAAAAAAATGTAGATTCATATATAGGCTCCTTTTCTACTAAGTATCCAGCTTTCAAGGACAG
>NW_015399269.1:0-6657 GCF_001527695.2 Protobothrops mucrosquamatus
GGAAGCTAGCATGGAGTGTCAGAAATCTCAATCACTGACTGTGGCTAACTGCAACAATGCTGCAGTGATACAACATTGTGAATACAACTGGTGTGAAGATCCTTGAAATTTCAATTACAAGAAAATAATGGGTCCTGGATTTTGTATGCATTGTTTTAAGTTAGCAGATTTAAGGTACCTCAATGCAAAAAAAAAAAAAAAAGTGCTATGTTGGGACTGTAACTTCCATCATTCCTAACCACTTTTATTCCTGGGCTGACTAGTTAAGGATGCTGGACTTGTACTCCCAAAACATCTGGATAATCCCAACATATCTGGAGGCTCTAGGTTGGGAAGGCTGCCATAGATTATATTCCTAATTTCTGTCCTTCTTCATTACAAATCTTTTCATCTAGCATCAAATGTTGAGAATAAACCTTTGCTAACTTGGAGCAAAGCCCAAGAAAGTGTGCCTTGGAATATAATCCTGTTGCTTGGAGGAGGGTTTGCAATGGCAAAAGGATGTGAGGTACGTCTGTTAAAGTGCAACCTGTGAAACATTGTGTCTGATCTTCTATAGGCACTGTTGTGATATATGACTTTATATTATATTATGCTACATGCACATACTGTGGCCCGGTTCACACATTATACTAAATTCAATGTAATTTGATCAGTGTTGGCTTAGTGTGAATCTGTTCATCCCTACCGTATATGGATTTACCTGTATGTATGAAACTGGCCACTTTATTTGTTTATTTGTTTGTTTATTAAATTTCTATAGCTGTGCAACTCAACCAAGTGATTTGGGCAGCATAATACAGTTTATTTAACTAGCCTGGAGACTAAAACATATGAAGAACGGCTGCAGGACTTGGGTTTGGCTAGTCTAAAGAAAAGAAGAAACAGGGGTGACATGATAGCAGTATTCCAGTATTTGAGGGGCTGCCTCAAAGAAGAGGGGGTCAAACTATTCTCCAAAGCACCAGAGGGCAGGACAAGAAACAATGGTTAGAAACTGACCAAAAACAGAAGCAACCTGGAATTAAGGAGAAACTTCCTAACAGTGAGGATGGTTAACCAGTGAAACAGCTTGCCTTCAGAAATTGTGGGCGCTCCATCACTGGAAGTTTTAAAGAAGAGACTAGACAGTCACTTGTCTGAAATGGTATAGGTTCTCCTGCTCGAGCAGGGGGCTGGGTTAGAAAATCTCCAAGATCCCTTCCAGCTCTATTCTATTCTAACTAAAAATCAATTTGGTTTAGCAGTTAAGATACTTGGCTAGAAGTGGGGAAATTTGAGTTCTAGTCGCTTTTTTTCAGCCCTAGGAAGAAGTTAGTGGCAAACAACTAGACAGGTACTTGTTCATATAATTGCTAGGAGTCATATTTAGCTGAAATGCAAAATAAATAGATCATAGAAAATCCATCATATGAACCTGAAGGGGAAAAATAACTATAGTGACTGTTTAATTGAAAATGATCACAGATTTTGGTAATAATTCAAAACACAAATGTGCTACATCTTTTACAATTAATTATCTGGTCCCAAGAAGCTTGGATGTCTTTATTATCCTAATAGTATAAAGAAGTATTTTGTCACACCAACAATATATGAGGCAGTAAATGTGAACGGTAAAATGGCTGCCTTTATTCATCTCCCTGGTCCTCCCCTGCTGGAGTCCTCCAGGGATGCATGTCAGTTGTCAGTTAAACGATCTGTCCCAAATGCTGTCATTGCATGATAAGAACTGAAGGAGATTTTTAGGGGTTTAAATATTATTGATTCTCTTACATAACTTTGGGAAATTTCTTTTCTTGCTATAGGAATCAGGTTTGTCTGTGTGGATTGGAGGTCGTCTTGACCCTCTAGAGAATCTCCCTCCTCCTGTGGCTGTAATTCTCATCACAGCAGTCATAGCAATGTTCACAGAATTTGCCAGTAACACAGCTACAATCATCATCTTCTTGCCTGTCTTGGCAGAACTGGTAAAAAAACTCATATGTGTCTTTTGAACAGCTTGCAGCATTAGCTCTCTTTTCTCTTATCAATGAGGAGATCTTGGCCCAGGCAGTAGCCAGCAATAGCTGCCCTTACTTTCATTTTTTTCTTCTGGGTTGCATTATATCCTTGTACGTGGCAACCTTTTTATGATAAGCACATCTGTAGAAGCCTTTTCATAGGACTTGAAACCAAACTTTGAATTTGTGTAGATCTCACATTGGGACTCCACTGAATCTGAAGAGACTTCAGAAAGGGAATTCCTTTTCTTGATGCAGTGTCAATAACATGATCTTATTTAGAGACCCCATGAACATGATGCTTTCCTTGAATTATTCTGTCAAGTAGGTTCATATGGAATTATCTAGTGAAAGCATGTACAAAATGCTAGATATTATTCATTTATTAAATTTATTTGCTGCTTATCTTGATCCTGCAAATCTGGGTGGCTTACAATAAAACAATATTATAAAAGATTAAAACAGTAAGATAATAAATACATTAAAATTAACAAAGAAATAACCAAGATGGCAGGGGATATACAACAGAATGGAAATGGGATCTTCTAATTCAAAAACCAGTTACAGGATGATAGATTTTTAGGCCTTTATGGAATGTCAAAAGGGTTGGAGCAAATCTCATATCGGAGAAATATGATGCTCCACCGGTTGGTGCTGTGGCAGAGAAAGGTCTTCTCCTGAACGCCTCCCCCCAGCTGAAATTCCTTGGCCAACGGGGTCCACAGCATGCCCTTATTACTGATGCAAGTGAGGTGGGCCAATTGCATTGGACTGAGATGGTTCCTCAGCTAATCTTGACCCATACCACAAAGGGCATTATAGATAATAATATCTTGAATTGGATCCAGAAGCAAACTGGCAACCACATAATAGAGATGGAGAGATATATCTTTAGTCCTTCATCAGAGATATGTAATTCATTAATAAATTTTCATTTAAAGTCCCATTTTTTTTAATTTCTGCTTTTCAAAGGCCATTCGTTTGAAGGTGAATCCTCTCTACTTAATGATACCAGGAACTGTAGGATGCTCTTTTGCCTTCATGCTTCCAGTCTCTACACCCCCAAATTCCATTGCTTTTGCTTCTGGGCATTTGATGGTGAAAGACATGGTAAGTTGCTTTATAAGGTAATTACTACTGTAGCATAATTACCAAAAATAGAGGAAGATGGATATTTTGGCCCCATAGGCCCAGTTAGTTTGCAGTACCACATGTCACCGTAGTTACCATTTCATTTATAGATCATTTATCATATGAAACTCAAAATTAGTTTACAGTGAAAGATTAAAAAAATCAGTAGAAAATGGGTACAGGTAGGTGTGCCAGATAGAGATTTCAAGCTAGTGATATGTTTAAATTAGAATTTCATAGAGAGAGTATTTTGAATTTTCCACCAAATTTGTGGGCAGAAAAAATGGATGGATGGTTTTGTTGTTGTTTTTGAAAAGAAAAAACCCCTATCTTTCTCAAGATAATACCACTATGGAGTAAAAGAAATACTATGAAAAGTTCCTCTCCGGGCTCTTTATTTGAAATTTGCCTG
Source organism: Protobothrops mucrosquamatus (assembly GCF_001527695.2). Classification (NCBI taxonomy): domain Eukaryota; kingdom Metazoa; phylum Chordata; class Lepidosauria; order Squamata; family Viperidae; genus Protobothrops; species Protobothrops mucrosquamatus. Next base: position 3,544 of record NW_015399269.1, read on the forward strand.
AACCATGGGAAGCTAGGGAGGCTACAGACAGCTGGAGAAATTATTTTTCCAATGAAAGACAAGACATTCATCATACATTAAGGGTGTTGGAAATATTTCCAATTCTAATCATTTTGAATTCTAAGAATTTTGAAATACTGTTCCCGAGTTTCAAGTACTTCCATAATGACTGGAGAAGCTCATTATGTAAAAGATGTTTTCCATTAAATCCAATTGCCACACTTCTTCCATGAGAATTTCAGATTTATTGTTCTCTCATCTGCCAAAAAACAAAAAATTCTAAAGCAATTTCTCTGTCAAATTGATAAATCTATTCACCCGACATTAGAATTCATTTGTTTTGTTTTGTTTACATTGTAATACACATTTAAGAAAGAATTTAATTAGCAATGATTAAGCAATGATTAACTTCTCTGTCATTTCCCCAATCTTCCTTCATAGCTTTGATTTGCACCACAAAGGAAGCATGTACAGTATGATATGAATGACATGTAACTCTGCCTGGTAGCTGTGTATTTTACCTAATGGGAGACATCATAGCTTTATAGCAGTGGAATACAGCTAGTGAAAAGAGCATAGGGGAAAAAACAGTTAACAATTCTTCTCTTCCCCCTCATTATCAGCTTCCCAGTTTAGCTACCAGCCTGTCATAAGTATAGAGCTGTTGACATGGAGTCCTTGGACTTTCAAAAACCATGTATTCACCAAAAGATTCTGAATAAACATGCACATCTGGATAAAAGTATTATTTCTCTTTTGGACTGGTTAAAGAATATAAAGGAATGAATATTCTTATGCTAATATCTGCATGTGAACCAGTTCTTACAAATTTCCCCATAATTTGTCTGAGGTTAAGTTAGAGTAATCCATTGGCATGATTGCAGATGAGGCAACAATTTTAGGAAGAAATTGAAAAAAAGGAATTCCAAAGCACTCCAAAACCAACTCATGACCTATGAAGCAACTCACAATTTATGGAGCACATCCTGTCATTATTATTTCTATGACCTTTGGAGGCCATTGATAATAAAACAGAAAAACTATGGCCAAAACCTATTGCTTACTTCTGCCCAAACTGCAAGATGGTTCCTGTGTTCTATGATTATGCAGAGATTTCCTTTTTGTCCACTGCTATCCAAATTCACTAAAATGCTGTAAGAATATAACAGTAGACACCAGCTGGAACTTTTGGAGAAGAACATGAATCATCTCCATATCTTTTGTAGCTATTACACACCTTGCTTTTTAGAGGCATGGGGGTTCAGTGACTTAATGATGCTGGAGATGGTCTTTGCTCTAATGCAGGGGTTCCCAACTAGGGGTGCTCACAATATTGTGCAAGACAATATTCCAGGGGGTGCAAAAACTTGGGTTTTCAAAATTATAGTGTATATGCATAATTTGTTGCTGTTATTTCAAACTTTTATAAGGAGTGTGAGAATATATCAGAAGCGTTTTAGGGGTGTGGGGTATAGAAAAGGTTGGGAGCCACTGCGGTTCGAATCCTAGCACTGTGTGTTGGGGTGAGTTCTCGTCACTCATCTCAACTTCTGTCCATCTAACCATTCAAAAGCATGTTCTATGCGAGTAGATAAATAGGTACCACTTCAGTGCGGAGATGAACTGGTGCTATGTGAAAGCATTCAGATTCCTTTCAGCTCTGAACTTCCCGATTTCGGTGCCCATTTACAAAGTGGCCCCAAGGAAGGGAGGGATTACCCTGAAGGAAGAGTTGCTCATCTCTTTCTGGTGCAAAGCCAGCTCGCCCTGCTGTGGCGTAACTTGGGAAGCATATCCTACAACAGACCTGGTAAATTGGCAGCCAAACTACCACTCTGCAATAGAATTATGATCTCCTGGCTAATGTAACAACACCATATGATGATGATGAGGATGATGAATATGATGAATATGATGATGATGATGATGATGATGATGATGATGATGAAGAAGAAGAAGAAGAAGAAGAAGAAGAAGAAGAAGAAGAAGAAGAAGAAGAAGAAGAAGAAGAAGAAGAAGAAGAAGAAGAAGATAATGATAATGATACAAATTCACCATCAGTCAATTGTAAAAGGCAGCTTTACTTAGAACAGCTTCTATTCTGCGACAATATCTGTAATATCACCAAACATCGAATCTGCCTATCCCAGGTCCTTGGAAAGGACTCGATAGGTAGACAAAAATGCTAAATCCAGTCTGAACATTTGGATGACTGTGCAATGAACCACAATATATACAGCTTTATATATACAGCATTAGGAATGTATCCAGCAATATAGTATGGCTGTATCCCAGCCAGAGCAGAGACATTAGCAAGTAAGGTCTAAACAGATAATCCTGGGAAAATTATTCCTTGGATTGGTAAATATCTAGTTTGAGCTTTGAGCAAGTAACTGAGGTTTCATTACTCAAAACTGCCCCATTTTATTAATGATCAGATTTGCAGGACCTGAGGATATTAATTTATCATTGTCTTGTTTTAAAATAGAAAATAGTATAGTAATTATTTGAATGTTAATCTTTTAGCAGCTCATTATCAAATATTCAGTAAAAAAAAACACCTTCTCTCTCCCATCATTGCCTAAAATGCACATTTTCCACATTAACTCATTGAATACATTTCTGTACTATTACTGGAATTTAATTCACCATGAAATTCCTGCACTGAAATATTCCTGGCTTCCTTGATCAGGAAACAGTGTCTGAAATCCCATGCTTAAGGCAGTTGCACAGATGATTTTCTGGAAGATGAGATGGGAAGCTATTCATGAAAACAAATAGCACAGATTATTTTGAATTAGTTCTAAGAGTTCTAAATTAAGATGGATGTATTTCAACTGTGTATTAGAGGAAATATCCTAATGGCCAAAAAAATATATATCCAACTATAGAAGGAAATATTTGGTATGCCATTGAGACCAAGGTTGAACAGCCACTAGTACCGTAGGTCATGGAGCTCTAACTGTCTTAGATTGAGCAGTGGGTTGGGCTTGATGACTTCTAAAGCCTGCTTCAGTTTTCTAAGTCTGTAATGACCCATTTTCTCCCTTTGCTTTCTTTCCTTACAGGCTAGAACTGGCCTACTGATGAATTTGATGGGAATCTGTCTTCTGA
>NW_015399270.1:0-6657 GCF_001527695.2 Protobothrops mucrosquamatus
CACACCTGCTAGGTTTTGTACCTTGAAGGTCAATCCAGGATTGGCAGGGACAGGGAACACAAGTGACAGAGGCAGTACAGGTTTGTGGATCAGCACTGGTTTCATACTTGTATAGCTTTTTATTGACTCAAGAATGGGCAGAGAGCACTATCCACTGCTTAATGGGGAAAGGCTTGAAAAAAAAGCTTCAATCCACTTAATTCTTTCCTATTTTGTTTATAACTTCCTGCTTAATCTGACTTCCAAACAGAGGTTTTAGAGCATCTAGCAGGCTGAATTATGGAAATGATAAGTTCTTTAGGGAAGGAAAACCACATTCCTTTCTCTGAAGTGATTCCTTTCTTTAAAGGTCCAACTTGGCCCTCCCTATTCTTCCTATATCAGAATCCGGGAAAGAATTGGAAAGGTGCAGATGAAAAATGGTCATTCAGGCAGGAAGAGATAGAAGATGGTGGTTTCCCTGCCTTGTCCTGCAACTCATCTATGGAAGAAGAAGTTGCATATCAATGGTGGGATTCAGCTAGTTCGCACCAGTTCAGCAGAACCAGTAGCTAATTTTTTGTTGCCCAGGCCCAGAATAGACTTCCGGAAGCGGCATCCACACAGAGAACTGGTTATTCACATATTTGAATCCCACCACTGATTCCAATGCTTGTCAATCTTGACATCTTTAACATATCCCAGAATTCTCCAGCCAGTATGCTGGATTGGGATTCTGAGAGTTGAAGGTCCACACACCTTAAAGTTGCCAAGATTGAGAATCACTGCTCCATGTGATTGTTTCTCACTCCTTCTGCAAAGGATGTTTGAAGTAAGAGGAAAGATTTTGGAGAGAGGCCTCTATGCTTTCCAGATTAATGCTTCCATTGCATTCTTTTTCAAATTATTAAATATGTCTGTCTTCAATAATATTCAGTTACTATGGAATGAAAAGCATTTGATTTGGTGGAACTTATTTCTGATTCAGAATGTTTTAATGTTCTGCCATCAATAGCATGGTTGCATAATAACATGGTTGCATAATAACATGGTTGCATAAACAGAGAGATAGAGTCAAGATCACATTTAAGACTCTTATCTCTGCAAAAAATGCATGTCAGATACCAGGGATTGATTGATGTAACTGAATGAATAATTATAAATAAAGGGCAGGGAAGATTTAAATATCAGTTATACTGCTAGCAACATAGCTGCTCTATCTGAAAATATGTCAAATACTAGAGTAATTAAATTACTATTTTCAACAATTTGCAATGAAACAGGAAAAATAGTTTACTTACAAATTCATTCTCTCTTATGCAGGGAGGCACTGAAAAATAAACAAAAATAGTATTAACAATGTATCATATAGCTAATAATGAAAGTTCCCTGGACCAGTTATGAAGTTATTAAAGTTATTCAGACAAATAAATTATTGTTCGTTTTATCAGTAGCTGATTATCAGTTATGGCAAAATCAGTTATCAGTAAAAGCAGAATAACTATACAGTAATCATAAGCCCCCATCCCCAAGATCAATACACTGATCATAAGACACTGTTCACACAACTAGAAACAGCAATAAGAAAATAAATCATATATCCAGATAGTTCCTTCCTTGAAAAAATACTATTTTACTTGCCTATTAAATGCAAGCAAGCAAAATAGTAAGAAATTTCGTGAGACAGATCTCTTTATGAGGTCTATTCATTTTAAAATATTCATGCCAACATATAGGATACTTTCAACATGTTTAGAATGTGTATGTTTGCCATTAAGCAAGAAGAAAGCCAATTTTTGCTTTCTACATATTTTAAACTTGTGATAAGCTTTAAAATATGTAGAAAGAAGAACAATTCTGATTATTTCTCTGAGTCCGTTGGTAATTCTGTAATAAGTTCTAATATTTTTTAAATATCTCATTTTTAAATTCTAATTTTGTAAGACAGATGTCAGAGAAATGACCACTGTGTCAGACTGAACTGGTGTTTCAGAATGAAGTGTCCATGGACATTAGCCGTATAGCAGTATTCCAGTATTTGAAGCAGTATTCCAGTATTTGATGGGCTGCCACAAGAAGAGGGCATCAAACTATTCTCCAAAGCACCAGAGGGCAGGACAAGAAACAATGGTTAGAAACTGACCAAAAAGAGAAGCAACTTGGAATTAAGGAGAAACTTCCTGACAATGAGGACAATTAACCAGTGGAACAGCTTGCCTTCAGAAATCATGAGCACTCCATCACTGGAGGTTTTTAAGAGGAGACTAGACAGTCACTTGTCTGAAATGATATAGGTTCTCTTGCTTGAGTAGGGGGCTGGACTAGAAGATCTCCAAGGTTCTGTTCTATTCTATTCTATTCTATTCGCTATGGCTTGCTGAATTAACTTTCAGTGAAGAGTAATAGATTTTGAGTTCATAGAGTTAAATTTCTAAGCAAATGTCAGAAGTTCTGAGAGTTAAATGATTCAGAAGAGAAAAACAATGAACTTGGATCTAGAAACCTTTGGTTGGTGATGGGGTATCCTCTGTATGTTCTGTATGTTACTTAACAACAGTTCTTTATATAGCCCCAGTCAACATAGCTAATGTGAAAGAAGCAGGGTTATAGAAAGAGCAGGTTCCTCACTTTTGTCCTTGTCTCAATACTGAGTTTGGTCATGTGTCATAATCTTCCCTGCTCAGTGTTCCATATATTGAATGGAAACCACAATCCTTTGCCCTTGTAAGCAAGGAGAACACAGTAAAGCTTGTTAATGCACATTTATAAAAAATGGTACATTCATGTTTAAAAGTATTTAATTAGGGTGCAAAAGCCCAACTCAAAATTAACCAGAGTTAAACTTCCATTTATTTCAGTGAAATGAGAGTTACTTCATTCTTAGACCATGTTATTTTGTTTCATTGGGACTTTTCGCTGTGAACCTGATTCTACATTTATACAACCATTTGCCACCACTGGGTCATCAACTAGCCAATCTTAACTGACCCTGACGAAGCTGAGCAGGGTTTCAGTGGAAGACCAGCACAAGATCCCAGGGCTGATAGGCTTAAATCTTCCCGGAAGAAGCCAATGGCAAACCATACAGCTGCTAGGAAAACTGCTAGGTCAAGCACTAGAGACTTTATCAATTGGAAATAATTGAATATTATTCATGAAAATCGGAATAGTCTGACGGGGGTCAATTTTAATTTTACCCAGGAATTGCAAATGAGGATACCCCAAAATTAATCTGAGTAGTGTTTGAAAAAGAGCAGATCAGGACTTCTATGTTTTTACTGTCCACAATATATATGGTTGCAAATAACATAAAAGACAGACGAATGACTCCTGGGAATATCCATGGTACAAAATAAAAATGTGAACACCAGGAGAATATAAGAGAGTTAAAAGTTTAGTAAAAACCTTAAAAACTTTTAAAAGCATACAATCATAGGGGCCAAGCTTTCGTCGGATCCTTCCGACATCCTCAGGGCACAAAGTTTTTACTAAACTTTTAACTGTCTTATATTCTCCTGGTGTTCGCATTTTTATTTTGTACCATATATATATATATTTCTGACTACTATCATTTCTGATCGCACCCTTCCTTAGAACAGTGGAACAACGCTAGGGGGAAAGGGGGGGGTCGATCTGACATTTTCCAGCGTCCGCTTCTCTCCCACCCTCTCCGGATCACGCTGAGCAAGCCCCGGGCAGCCTCTCAGTTCTGGCACCTACCGGTGGCGAGCTTCTTCTCTCGCATGGTGCGGACGCGCGCCCGGGCTCTGCAGAAGCCCTGCTGTCTCCCCCCACGCCCACTCCCCCGAGTGGAGTTAAAGCCTCATTCTTCTCCGGCGAGCGCGGGGGAAAAGGGGAAAGAACAACACTCCTCCGCTGGGCCCGTTGAAGAGGCTGCCTGCGGCGAACTTCAAGCCGAATTTTGAGCGCACAAGACTTGCCAAGAGTTTGCGCTTGGCCCTTAGCCTGGTTTGTGTGGTCTCACGGCGAAGCTGGGTTGCTATGGAGCTGCGGGTGACAATGCGGGAGGGAGACGAGGGCAGTTGTTGACCCCAGGCAGGAACATTGGTCGTTAGCGGCAGAGCAGAGGCTTCCCCTCGACTACACTGCCCAGCCGGATGAAACGAGGCAGAGAGAAGCCAACAATCGCCAGCTTGAAACAATCTGGAGACTTTCTCCCCGCTTGTAACTTTTCGAGAAGCAAAGAAAGGACGGAAGATGCGGCTTATGCTAGCCTTCCCTTCCGGCTTTCTCGGGCGAGCAAAGTTGCTTTCGCTCTGCTTGGCCAAAACTGGTGCCCGTTCTCCTCCCCCCCAACAATTGGCGAGTGCCCGGTGCAGTTTTAAAAGTTTGCGCATCCCGCTCCCTGTCCTCTCGTTTCTCTGGAAGCTGGGATGGTCATAAAGGCAGGTCTGGCAATCGGGTGGGGAAAATACTAAACATGTTTATAGTTCCCACCAGGTACAATTTGGATCGTCTGGCTAAAGATGAAGGGAAATCTATGAATCTATTTTCCAACAGATGCCACTTCTATTGTGATGCGTTTGGCAATAGCTAATGCTGCTGCCTTGGTGACGATTATACTGTGCTGAATTCTTACCGGCGTTTATCTGGCAAGGCTCCCTATTACTAATGCTTAACAACAACCTTTTAGGTTAGTCCTGAGGGTCCAGAGGAATGGCTGCCGTTTGGACTTCCATTCTGTGAATGAATTGTTTCTCTTCTGTTATTTTCATTATTTCCCATTCAAAGTTCTATACAATTTGTATGTCACCAGTACATATATTCACAGTGGACACCCATACAGACTTCATTTTTTCAAAGATCAACTTTTATGAGTTATTCTCATTCAAAGTTCTATACAATTTGTATGTCACCAGTACATATATTCACAGTGGACACCCATATAGACTTCATTTTTTCAAAGATCAACTTTTATAAGTTATTCTCAGATTTGTTTCAGTCTGAGCGATGCCTGTATGCATGAGGCTGATTATTGAAGTTGCAAGAAATATCATTAGATGTTTGCTAGATTATGACAGAATGAGAAATGAAGTCATGGTGGTGGATTTTGATAGCTTTAAAAGATTAGGTCAATTCAGGTAGAATAAGCTCGAAATGATTGCTGGTCATGCTATGTATTACTTTCAGCAGTAGAAGGCTCGCACTTCTCAATATCAGTAGGGAAAATGCGCTTATATAATTATATATTATGAAATATACATCATATGCTGTGTGAATATATAGACATTGGTGGGACAAAATGTTTTAGGTATGATTTTAAGGGGGAATAAACTAAAAAAGAATGAGCATGGTGTTGTTTTAGAAAGTTATAAATTGCCTGAGGATCATATTGATTTGAAATAAGATTTTGAAATTATTTGTAAGAATCCTTCCAAATAACTGTTTTGAATTCTGAAAAAAAATGATAGGATAGGACTTTGAAAGTTGGACATCAGAGGAAACAGGAAGAAACTAATACAATTAAAGGAGAAGTACATTAAACTCAATTTCCTAACATAGAATGGAGCAAAATATTTTAATATTGGACATGTTGAAAGACATTTGTAAACAATGGACACAGAAACTAGTTTTAAAAATCTTTGCCAATACAGATAGTGTGTATATGATGTTATGGAAGAGATTCTACCAAATAACACTGAAATTTATTTGAATGTGGATTTACAAATCCAGGGTAAAAGAATGATCTGGGAAAAGAGGATATATTGAATATACAAATGAAACCTGTTGATGTCTTAATAATTAAAAGGACATAGAAATAACAAGCCAGAAGAGTGACTTTGCTAACCTTCCTATATTGATTTAGTTTTGTTAAAATGTTGAAGATATTTGTGAGAAGTGACAAAGAAAAAAAGAAATAAAGTTCTAGGAGATCATTTGAAGGGATTAAAGACTAAGATTGTTAAAAGTAAAGGAATATAAAGTTAGTGTATTTGATCACGGTTAAAATAGATTCATTGCTATCTCTGTTAACCCTAAATGAACTTCTGCTGACCAGGACTGAAATAATATTTTACAGATTTGTTTATAGATAAGAGATAAAATATAGGGAAAGGAGATCATTTGTTGTATTTTAGGAGGTGATAAATTACTAAAATTGCTTATAGTTGTGACAAAGGGGAAGTTCTTTATATATTTCTTTTCTTTTTCTTTACTATATCCTTATTCCTTTTTTATTTTTCTTTCTGTTCTTTTCTTTTCTGCACTTTTACTTTTTATTAGTTTTCATTTGTATTGTAATGTATTTGTAACATTTAATAAAATTATTGCAATATATGTGTGTGTATGTGTTAAACAATTATGAAGAAAAATATATATAAAGAAGAAGAACAACCACTAATTCAGGATATGATTCACAGAGTTCTGAAAACCAAAGTAGGAATACCCCTGATTAAGCCATTCTAGTCTTCCCAGGATCATAACATAAACAAGGCAAGAACAGAGTTCTGGTTGAATATTTTTATATCTAACAAATGCCCTTCTATATATGCTGGTCCTTTTGTTTCAGACAGATGTTTGGCAGTTGCAGAGACCAAGGTCATTTTAGTCCTAAACATCCAACTTCCATCCTCTTGCTTTCAGGTCTTTTACATGATCTCACTGAAATAAACCAAGACCTCTCTGAGTAGTAAGTTGTAACTGATAGCCAAAGAAAAC
>NW_015399271.1:0-1480 GCF_001527695.2 Protobothrops mucrosquamatus
CCCGTAGAGCTGCCTTCCCGCCAGGCTCCCGCGAGGCTGCTGCTGCTGCTGCTGCGCCAGGGAGGCGTCGCCCCGAGCCCCCTCCGCGCCTAAGGACCCTCTGGATCGCTCACGCAAGGAGCCCCCGGACTTAAGGGAGAGGTCCAAAGCCCCGGGAGGAGGAAGAGGAAAAGGAAGAGGAAGAGGAAGAGGAAGAGGAGGCATGCATCTGCCAGAGCTTCAGCAGCAGCAGCAGCAGCAGCGACCCCAGCTCGGCTCCCCTTGAGCCCCGGTCGCCCAGCCAGCTAGCAAGCAAGCCAAGCCGGCTTTCTCTCTTCTTCCCAGCCTCCCCGCCTTTCCAGCCCCGGTTGCCAAGGATATTTCCTGCTTCCCCATAAACGCAAAAAAAAAAAAGGAAGGGGAAAAAAAAAAAAACTCCACCGCGGTTGCTCGCAGCTTGCTTTCTTTTTTTGCTTTCTTTTTTTGCTTTCTTTTTTTGCAGCGCTCCCTTCCCGGCTGCAAACGGCGGCTCCGGGCTCGCCCCCAAGGGCCGGGCTGGGGGCCGGGGGCCATGGCCGGCCGGGGCGAGAGAGCGGCGGCTTGAAGCCGTAGCCTGGCCGCTGCAGTGGGGGGGCTCTGCCGGGCGGAGGAGGAGGCGGAGGTGGAGGAGGAGGAGAAGGCGAGCAGCAGCAGCAGCAGAAGAGGCAGCCCGGCGGGGCGCTGCGGAGATGGCCGAGTGAAGAGCGCCGCGGGGGCAGCGCCGCCGCCGGTTCGAGCCCCGGGTCCGGTCGGCCGGGCTGAGCGAGCGAGCGAGAAGGAAGGAAGGAAGGAAGGCTAGATCGATCTCCGGGCGAGGATTCCTGCTCTACCTCTTTTCCTCCAGGCACACCCCCTTTGGCTGTCTCTTTTTTTTTTGGGAGGGGGGCGTCGGGGGTCCTCTCTTTCTGCCCGTCCTCACCTGGTGGCGGCTTTCCTGCAAAAGGTGTTTTTGCAAAAAAAGAAGGAAAGCAAGAAAGAAAAGAGAGAAAAGGGTCGGGAAGGAATAAGCGGCGCTTTCCTGCCCAAAAAGCAAGACCCGGTTGGCGAAGCTACGGAACCGGCCAGCCTAGAGGTAAATCATCATCATCCCCATCATCATCATCATCATCATCATCATCATCATCATCATCATCATCATAATCTATATAATTATATATATATATATATGTGTGTGTGTATATATATCTCAAAATCTCGGGTTGGCTGCGCTGGAGAAATACATTTCCAAGGTATGTGTGTGTCTCTCTCTCTCTGTCTGCCTGTGTGTGTGTGTGTGTGTGTGTGTTTGACACACGCCTGCAGAGAGAGCCGGGCGAAGAGGCAGTGAGTGAGAGTGCAGGAGCTTGCCACAAACTGCGTGTGTGTGTGTGTGTGTGTAGATCCACACACACACAAGCACTCTGACTACACACAGAGACACACACACGCGCGCACCCACACCCGAGACACCATCTGCAGTGTC
>NW_015399271.1:2839-6656 GCF_001527695.2 Protobothrops mucrosquamatus
TTCCCTTCCGTTCTTATATCTTCCTTTCCTTTCCTTTCTTCTTCCCTTCCCTTCCCTTCCCTTCCCCTCCTTGTTTCCTAGTCTTCTCTCTCTCTTTCCTTGTTCCCTTCCTCCTTTCTCCCTCCCTGTTTCCTTCCCTTTCCCCTTCCCTGCCTTCCTCTTTTTCCTTCTTCCTTCCCTCCATCCTTTCCTTTCCTTTCTCTTCCCTCCGTTTCCTATTCCTCTCTCTTTTTCCTGCTTCCCTTCCTCCCTCCTCCCTTCTGCCTCCGTTTCCTTCCCTTCCCTTCCTTTTCCTTTCCCCTTCCCCTTTCCTTCCCTGTTTCCTTTCCTTCCTCTTTTTCCTTCTTTCCTTTCCTTTCCTTCCTCTTTTTTTTCCTTTCCTTTCTTTTCCTTTCCTCCCTTCTCCCTTTCCTTCTCCAGCTGGTGACAAAGCCAAGGTGGTTTTACACCCAATGCTTCCTTCCCGTGCATCGCTCTTAGTCCTAAGAAAAGGCAGGATCGATCCTTCCTAGTTCCAAAAAATGACTTTACCAATCCATCCGCGCCCCCCCCTTTGGTGAAGTTTGCAGGAGAAGGCACACAGCCCCCCCTCTTTTCCCAGCTCCTTAGCTAAGCCTGAGTCTCTCTCTCTCTCTCTCTCTCTCTCTCTCTCTCTCTCTCTCTCTCTCTCTCTCTCTTTCACCCCCTACCGCTTGCAAAGACCCCCCCCTTTTCCCTTTTCCCACCTTCCCAAGTCCCAATCCATCATCTACCCAGCACGGAGGGAGGATGTTATATGGATGGCCCGATTCTCCCAGCTGAATATCAAGCTTATTTCTGAAAGGGCTCACGGTGTGCTCTGGGGGACGTACAGAGTGCATTTCCTGCTCCCATAACCGTGGGATGTGTGGGGAAGCTGCCAAACCCCAAAGAGACATTTTTCCCACCCCTAACCGCTTTGAATGTCCTCTCCTTTCGGTTTCCCCCCCCTCCCCAATTTCCAATTTTTTTAAAAAAAGAACAAAAAACCTTGTATTTCATACAAACGTTTCATGTAGAATGTTGAATCGGACATGGGATGCCTTTTATCAATGGGTAGAAAAAGGCGTTTAGCACGTATTAGCAAGTTAAAGGCTGGAAGGCAGACAGATAAAATAAGGAAGCATTTGTCATGATTAAAAAAAAACACACGAATAAAAATAAAAAAAAAATCTACAAAAAAAAAATATCCTCAGCCTCACACCCGGTGCCCATGCTCAAAAAGGCAAGTTCGCTGGGTGCCCATTTCACAGATGGGAAAGTGCAAAGCAGAAGGGCGAAAGAGTGGGGAAAAAAAGCAGACTTCGCACTCCGTGTTCTTTTGGAAGAAGGATCCCTCTGAGATCATCGATTGGCGGAGAGGGATCCAGAGTGGGACTCTAACTGGGAGGTCACCGTCAAATCTTCAAATCTCTGGGTCAGACTTTGAGCCCATTATACTCTCTGCTCTTTCTGGGGGTTATAAAACCTAACAAATAAAATGCACCCTTTTGTGTGTGTGTGTTTAAGGAGGGGGGGGGGGCGAAAGGGAATTGAATGCATCCCAAACTGCTGGTGGGATTGAGAAGGGCGTTTCGCACCTTAGGGACTAGCGGCTTGATTCTCTCAACTCTTTATTTGTGGCTCCCGTTAAGCTGTATTCTTCGCTCCGGCCTTGTCTCTCTCATTGCGTTATACCTGGATTTGGGCTTGAGGTAGCTTCTTCCTGCTTTCCTTTTTAGGGCTGGCTGTTTTTAAGCCCTGATACGGTTAGAAAATCTCTGAAAAAGAGAGAGAGAGGCTGGATGCAATTTTATCCCGCAGGAATTGAGGATTTAAGGGGTTAAAGCCGTGGACCCGGTACGTAGGGGAGCAGAGATCTGATGAGAAAGGAGAAGATGGGAGGGAGGGGTTCTCCCCCCCCCGCACCCTCTCAATTCCTCCAGGATTATTTATCTCCAGAATTTTTCTATTTTTTTAAAAAAAGAAAATTTAGCATTGGAATTGAGCTAAGGCTTCCCCCCCCCCCCCCCCCCCCCCCCCCCCCCCCCCCCCCCCCCCCCCCCCCCCCCCCCGGAGAACTGATGACTTACTCAGTGGATAGAGAGACCATTTACACGGTGGTGATGCTTCTCTTACTCTCAAAGCAATCTAGCTTTGCAGAACACGACTGCCTCTGGAGTTACAGTTACACCTTCCTCGTTCGGATGCTCCAGGAGTTGGCAAGGAAGAGGCAGGGGGGTCAAGAGATACCGGCATAGAGCATGCAAAGAGTTTTTTTTCCTTTCCTTTTCTTTTTTTTTTTTTTTTTGGTGCGGGTCCAAAATAACTGATGTGATTCACCTCGGTGCACCTGGCATTAGCAATAGACAAGGTGGGGTATAGAATAAAATAGAGCTGGAAGGAACCCTGGAGGTCATCTAGTCCAGCCCCCTGCTCAAGCAGGAGAACCTATACCATTTCAGACAAATGGCTGTCCAGTCTCTTCTTAAAAACATCCAGCGTTGGAGCATTCACAACTTCTGGAGTGTTGTCTATTGCTAATGTGGGATGTGGGGTGTGTGTGTGTTGTGTGAAGCTGTGGCACGGGAGGACCAGCCAATAGAAAAGGCCTATGACTTTAAACGGGAAGGTTTAAAGCCTGCGCTGGGCCTTACAAGTGAAATCCATAGAGCATAAAAGTTATTCCTTGGGATGATCTGGAAAATTCTGGCTCGTGCAAAGAGAAATGTGAGTTGGTTCTGTTGTGTGCATGTGGTTCTGTTTAAAAGCCAATATATTTCACAGTCTTTTTTTATATATATAGATATATATATAAATAAATAGAACTGGAAGAATAACAGGATGATTTATTTCAGGGACATTTGGGGTGAGTTAGGGGGGGATATCAGTAAATAAAATCTGTTTACAAGATTGTCCTTCGTCCTTGTTGATGCACTTAGATGATGCAACTGCGAGCTGGAGAGAATTTTAAACAGGGTTTAACTTTTCCCATCAAATGTTCTTTTACGGGTAAGGAAGAATGCAGGCTTGAGTAAAATCGGCGGAGTTGTACTTTAAGGCAGAAAGGGGCCCCATTTCAACAGCTTGGGGGCCACACAAGGCCCTAAGCAACAAATGGATAGTAAATAATGATAATGATAATAAAGTTGGAAGGGACCTTGGAGGTCATCTAGTCCAACCCCCTGCTCAGGCAGGAAACCCTATAGTACCATTTCAGACAAATGGCTAACATAGAGTTGGATTTCATCTCCATCTCCATCTGAGCCAAACCATTCCACGAAGCCACGGGCAAGCTCTTTCCCCCTGCATTTTCTGCACCCGAGTTACGTTGAATCAGGGTTTGGGCTTCAACATATCGTGTTGGTCGTGAAGGTCCTGCTGCTCCCTAGATTTTGGTGCTCGTTTGGCGGAATGGTGTAAGTTTGGGCCTACTGGTTAAGGGGCCAGGCTAGAAAGCAGGAAACTCTGAATTCTAGTCCCATCTTAGATGTAAAACCAGGAGACGGTGAGTTCTAGTCCCACCTTAGGCATGAAAGCCGGCTGGGTGACTCTGGGCCAATCACCAGGAGATGGTGAGTTCTAGTCCCAACGTAAGCATGAAAGCTGGCTGGGTGACTTTGGGCCAATCACCAGGAGACTGTGAGTTCTAGTCCCACCTTAGGCATGAAAGCTGGCTGGGTGACTCTAGGTCAATCACCAGGAGATGGAGAATTCTAGTCCCGCATTAGGCACGAAAGCCAACTGGGTGACTCTGGGCCGGGAGACAGTGAGTTCTAGTGCTGCCTTTGGCATGAAAGACAGTTGGGTGAATTTGGGC
>NW_015399272.1:0-1130 GCF_001527695.2 Protobothrops mucrosquamatus
ATTAAGGATAATCAAATGTAATTCTCTTCTGATTATAATTCTCCTGGGCCTTCAGTTTTCCTGTATTTTACTTTAAACTGGATAAATTGCAAAATCATTGCTGGAATTAATCTGAGACAATTTTCAATTCCCTTAACTTCATTTCTTTACTCTCAAACACCAATAGCTTGATACAAAACACTTCAGTGACTTTGATGTGTCAGTACATTTAACTGCGTCAAGAATCTTGAATTTTGCATACATTTTACTGATGTGTGTGTATCAGCACACTGATAAAGCACCCCACAAAAGACTGCCTCCCTTTATGATTCTCTTCAAATTAATAATGATGAAATGGATGCCTATATAAATATGATTAAATAAACAATCGAGTTAGCAAATATAAGAAGCATGAGAATGTTTTGTATGACAAAACTGCCCGCACTATATAAAAAACCTTCAAATGTCTTTTGAACTGCCCAAGATTACATAAAAATACATCTGTAAGTAATTCCAAAAATCTAACAGAATACCATAAGTTTTTCTAAACTTTGTCAATAGCATTGGTCATTTTAAGTTAGTAGAGTGTCTAGGCTGAAAATGGAGCAATTTTCAGTTTAACTGTTGGCATTTTCTGCACTCAGATATTTTAGCTATAATAGCAATATTATTTCCTTTCAAGATGCTGTTGACAAATTCAAGTTCCTTTAAAAATCATACATGGTCATCTCATAAATGCTTTCTGTTTCATAGTATTGCTAGCAGCTGTACTATGACCCATTTATGATTTCCCATATTCACTTAAAGACAACCGACAGTTCTACTATTATTAATAGTCGTTTTGCTTCCATCAGATAAGATAAGATAATGCCACAAATAGACTGTTGTACCACAACTGAATAGTGGAGGACACTCTGCTTCTGAAACTGAGAAGAAATTATCAAACTGATATTATTTACAACTGGCATTGAAAAATATACATTTGAACTTGCTAATCATATTTCTGGTTCTGAAGTCAATAATTTGTATTTCCACTATAAGTGCATGGATTTTTCTTCCTATCAGTAAACATCAAACATCAGCAAGGATATCAGTCATTTCAGATCACTCCTGCAAAGTTACAAAATAAAATGTAGATAAGAGGCTGTTGG
>NW_015399272.1:4373-6656 GCF_001527695.2 Protobothrops mucrosquamatus
GCTGTTGTTCTGGCTGTCCATCAACTGCCTTTATTGCATTGCTGTGTGCTGCTTTCCACATAAAATGTTATAACTGCAGTATATCCTGTCTTTCTAACCTATGTGTGTAGCATCCTCATAAGGCTACTCCATCTTCATTAAAATCTATTGCTGTCCTTTTTTGTGGATATCAATTCTCCAAACTCCAAATGCATGGTTAAGACTTCAAAAACATAGATGGGAAATGCTGAGCAACAAGACAAGTAGTAGAGAATGATGTGAGAATATATGGATAATCTGATTCCCAGCATGCAAAATGTTTAAGGAAGCTTCAGAGGTAAGCAGAAGCTTAAAATATGACCAAGTTCATTTAATTCAAAGCCTTATTCTGTATGCCTCATGTCAGCAATGTGAATCTCCTACCTCGCAAGGGCTTATATATTCTCTGATTCAATAACAGGGTAGAAATTCAACGTGGAATGACACTGCTTGCACTATTTATATTCCTGATCAACTTATATTTTCTTTCCCTTTTTAAAGAAAAGTATCTAGTCCTAAAGGCAAGGCCATAGCATACCTATGATAATTTCAGGAACCAGAAGACTTTCTAAATAAGATTGATGGATCAATGTCCTCCATGGAGGCTTGTTTTTCATGGAGGGTTAGTAAAATCAGAATAAATCATTTAATCAAAATTGTGCAAAATTGTTTAAATGTGCTTAATTCTATAAGTTGTTTTATATATATTCCAGAACAGGTTAGTATTGGTGTAGAACAGTGGTTCTCAACCTTTTTAATGCCGCGACCCCCAACTGGTCGTAAGTCGAGGACTAAACCGATCGTAAGTCGAGGACTAAACCGGTCGTAAGTCGAGGACTACCCAACCGGTCGTAAGTCGAGGACTTTCCCTGCCCGGGAGCGCCGCACATGCGTGGTTCCGCCCCCTGCACCAGCCGAGGTGTAGCTGGCAAGCGGCAGAGACGGAGCAGGCTGACCACTAGCTGGCCCAGCTCAAGGGAGGTAAGGCACCCGCCGGAAAAGGGGGGAAAAATGGCAGACAACCTTGCTTGGCGACCCCCGTGAAATGGTCGATCGACCCCAAATGGGGTCGCGACCCATAAGTTGAGAACCGCTGGTGTAGAACATTTGGCCTCCTGTGTGAGCTAATCACTTTAATAATTTAAGAATGACGTATATTGGATTGAGTATCCAAGGGGGCCATTCTAGAGATATCCTCAAGCCAGGGCTAGAAAGCATTACATTCATCTTCTGCTGTTATCTGCTATTGGTAAGTAAACACATTCTAGTTTTAGGCAAAGGATAGACAAACTGCGTTCCATGTGGCTTCCAAACCCATTTTTGCAGTCCACAGGGGCCTGTCAACTTCATGTCCAAATACTGCTTCCAAAATGGTAGCTTAAGCCTATTTGATCCCAGTTAAAAAGACGATAACCTACTTTTTGCCTATGGTAGTATAATCTAGTTTCTAAAAGCCCATGTGCCAATCCTAGAAGGTAGACTTTTATTTGGACAATGTTGCAAATCTGGATGTACTTCTCTCCTCCCTTGCTTTATCTTTGTGTGAACTAAGAAGGGTTTTTTTCTGAGATGTTTTTTCAAGTTAGTTTCTTGGTATAGGCTCAAGCCCCACTTACCTGACCATTGCCTTGGTAGTGGCTTTTTCTCCTGTTGTTCAAGGCTTTTTCTCCTGTTGTTCTCTTTACACATTGCCAGAGAGACTAAAGCTTTCATTCATCAGACCTGGCATCTTCAAATTCTCCATCTTCATCTGGTTATGAAAGGGAAAGAGTAACTGAATGAAAAATTCAGAGATGTGGGTTATATTTGTGTGCAAGTATGTGGGTACATAGGTGATATTAGTATTTGAGCATTATGCATATTTAGCGTATAAATGTGTACATTGCATTGACATCTTTCTTCCCTGGGTGATTGTTCTCAAGGTTTAATAACAAATCATGCACTTTACTGTCATCTAATTTCATCTTCCTCAGTTGTCTAATACAGTCTATATTCCCAATTAAATTAATGGGATTTACCTCTGAGCATATCTATCTATTTGTCTGTCTGTCTTCTGTTCTGGACCTTTCTTCTTCTCTTCTTCTTCTTCTTCTTCTTCTTCTTCTTCTTCTTCTTCTTCTTCTTCTTCTTCTTCTTCTTCTTCTTCTTCTTCTTCTTCTTCTTCTTCTTCTTCTTCTTCTTCTTCTTCTTCTTCTTCTTCTTCTTCTTCTTCTTCTTCTTCTTCTTCTTCTTCTTCTTCTTCTTCTTCTTCTTCTTCTTCTTCTT
>NW_015399273.1:0-2293 GCF_001527695.2 Protobothrops mucrosquamatus
ATCTTTGCAATTTAGCGACAGCCAAAGTTTATAGGTTGGTTCTCCCTCTGCCTCCAATTTTCTATGCATTGTCATGTAGAAATTTTATGATTTCAATAACAATCATAATGATTTGTCCTTCATTCGCCGAGTATAGCAATTGAGAACCTTTCCGTCTCCTGCCTTTCTTTTTAATTTAGAATTTGACAAAATCCTTGCGGGGGGGATCTGGGGGAGGGGGGGAGGTGAAAACAAAGCCACAGGGCCACACATGTAAAAAGAGGTGGGCAAGTCCATGAAGCTGGGAGTGCTATCTTAACTTTTTAAACACCTTCCCCCACAATCTTCCCAGTCCTTGGGACTTTTATCTATGACCACAGCATCCGCAAACTTGCTACCTCTAACAGAGTGGCATAAAAAAAATATAGTACAGAAATGATGTGGATGAATGGACGGATGGATGGATGGATGGATGGATGGAAGATATAGAATAAGAGAGAGAGAGGATGGAATAGATAAATAGATGATGAATATAGAATAACAGATAGATAGATAGATAGATAGATAGATAGATAGATAGATAGATAGATAGATAGATAGATAGATAGATAGATAGATAGATAGATAGATAGATAGATAGATTTAGTAGATAGGTAGGTAGGTAGGGAGAGAGATACATATGTATGTAAATATAGATAGATATAGATATAGATAGACATAGAAATAGACATAGATAGGTAGGTAGGTAGGTAAAGAAATATAGAGATAGAGACAGAGACAGAGAGATAGATAGATAGAGAGAGATAGAGATAGAGATAGATAGATAGATAGATAGATAGATAGATAGATAGATAGATAGATAGATAGGTAGGTAGGTAGGTAGGTAGGTAGGTAGGTGGGTATGTAGATAAAGAAATATAGAGATAGACAGTCAGAGAGAGATAGAGATAGAGAGACATAGAAATAGACAGAGAGATAGAGAAATAGATGGAGATAGATAGATAGATAGATAGATAGATAGATAGATAGAGACAGACAGACAGACAGACAGACAGACAGAGACAGACAGACAGACAGACAGACAGACAGACAGATAAATATAGACAATAAAAGATAAATTTAGACGTGGCCACCAACAGTTGGTTGAAATATTTATTTATTTATTTCTTAAGTTTATTTGCCTCCTATTTCACTACTCTAGGTGGCTTATAACAGTAAAAACAAAGAAATGAAAACAAGTGTAAACATAACAGTAGCAAAATAGTGAAACGATAAAATAAACATTGAAGTAAAAAAATGAAAATACAGCAATATGAGGTGAAGACGACAGGCAGCTATATAAATGGTTTATAGGTAATAGATAGATAGATAGATAGATAGATAGATAGATAGATAGATAGATAGATAGATAGATAGATAGATAGATAGATTGATAGATGGATGGATGGATGGATGGATGGATGGATGGATGGATGGATGGATGGATGGATGGATGGATGATGGACGGACGGACGGACGGACGGACGGACGGACGGACAGACAGACAGACAGACAGACAGATAGAAAGTGGTAAATAGATTGATATTTCCCACAATTTTTAAATAAATGATCATAAATCACGGACCAGTTCTATCACGTTTCCGCTCTGCACACCTTTAAGAGGCTGTCTTTAAAAGGATGTATTTTCCACCATGTTTTCTTCTGAAATAAAATTAAACTGAAATTCTGACAAGCAAAGTCAATGGAGAAGTCAATTTCACTCCACAATCGTGTGACTAACTAAACAGCCTCAGTGTTTCACTGAACAGCTGTGGCAAGAAAGTTTGTAAATTGGGGCAAAACTCACTTAACTCAACCACCTCATTTAACAACAGTATTTTTGCTCATAAATCGAGGACTACCTGTATTCTTTCTAGATTAAGTGATAGTGGTTAGTTTATTGGCAGCAACTACTGTACATAAATACATCTTCCCGTAGCTTTCCGCCTTTCTGATCCATTGATTGGGGTGGAAGGATGTTTGCCTTAACTTTGAGATCTTTCATCAAAGAGATTATCCGAAAACAACAGCTCTTCACTGTAATCAACAACATTTCAGAGACACACACATCCCCCAAAGTGGAGGAAATAAAGACTTCAAAGTCCAATTCCGGAGCTATATTTGTTTTTCTAAGCGATGTTGATTTTTCTGGGATTGGATTTTCATAAGACAGAAATCACCATTAGGTAATTATTTTCATTTAATTCATTTGATTAACAGTAAAAACCTGGGCAGCATGTATATTATCATGAGTCCTCAGTAATTAACCGTCTCA
>NW_015399273.1:5324-6656 GCF_001527695.2 Protobothrops mucrosquamatus
GTTTCATGACCCAACTAGGTAACATCATCAGAGCTAGAAGAGAGTGGGGTTTGTGGAAAGGAGGAGGAGGAGGAGGAGGAGGAGGACTGTGGGATCCTTGGTGCTCTCTGAGCTTGCTGGTTTTCTTGCACTTTTGATTACCTATCTAGGTAACATCATCAGTGGTGTAAAGAGTGTGGTTTGCTGTCGGTTTATATCTGATGTCTTGTCTGGGCGGGTGAGGGCCATCTTAGGGATTCTTCGATTGAGCTGTTTACTAATGGCTCTTTGGCAGTTTCTTGATTGGGGTATTGCTTACTTGACTTATAAGCCAACTAAACCACCACCACCCCAAACATCCTAAGTAAAGCAAAAGACACAGCAATCCCAGAAGAAAAGAACAGGAGTCATCTACAACATACAGTGTAAGAACTGCAACAGCCTCTATGTAGGACAAACAGGCAGAAGACGGGCAGGACGCATCCATGAACACCAACTGGCAGTCAAAAGGCATGACATATTTTTTTTTAAATTTCACAACACAGAGACAGATTTAACCATAGTTTCAACTGGGAATATGTGACAATCCTAGACCAGGCCAAATCCCAAAATGCCAGGGGATTTCTAGAAGCCTGGCACTCTAACAAATCAGCCATCCATAGACAGATAGACATTAACAACCCCCATAGACTATGCAAAAGAGACCATCAACCAGCCCAAAAGAGAAAAAGACCCCAGCACCTTCCCACCAGCAATCAGCACCCAGATCAGCATAGATTAACTCCAAGGTCAACTTCAGACCAACAATCAAGTAAGCAGTACCCCAATCAAGAAACTGCCACAGAGCCATCAGTAAACAGCACAACCAAAGACTCCTTAAGACCACCCCCACACAGAGAGAGACAGGCAAGACACCAGGATATAAACTGACAGCAAACCACACTCCTTATTACATAGCATTGGTGATGTTACCTAGTTAGGTAATGAAACATCTGCAAGAAAACAAGCAAGTTCAGAGAGCACCAAGGACCTCACAGTTCTTCTTCTTCTTTCCCTCCTCCTCCTCCTCCTCCTCCTCCTCCTCCTCCTCCTCCTCCTCTCTGCCAACCACACTCCTTACTAGCACTGATGATGTTACCTAGTTAGGATAATGAAACGTCTGCAAGAAAACAAGCAAGTTCAGAGAGCACCAAGGACCCCACAGTTGTTGTTGTTGTTGTTGTTGTTGTTGTTGTTGTTGTTGTTGTTGTTGTTGTTGTTGTTGTTGTTGTTGTTGTTGTTCTTCTTCTTCTTCTTCTTCTTCTTCTTCTTCTTCTTCTTCTTCTTCTTCTTCTTCTTCTTCTTCTTCTTCTT
>NW_015399274.1:0-2153 GCF_001527695.2 Protobothrops mucrosquamatus
AAGAAGAAGAAGAAGAAGAAGAAGAAGAAGAAGAAGAAGAAGAAGAAGAAGAAGAAGAAGAAGAAGAAGAAGAAGAAGAAGAAGAAGAAGAAGAAGAAGAAGAAGAAGAAGAAGAAGAAGAAGAAGAAGAAGAAGAAGAAGAAGAAGAAGAATCACAGCATCATTGGGGCACAATGGAATTTGAGGTCTTCTAAACTGACCCAAGGGCAAGAATCCTATAAGTATAAGAAGACAACTGTCTGTCCAACTTTTGTTTGAAAACTGTGATGGAGCACCCTGTTCTGCCACCCAACAGGAGGCAACCTGTTCTGCATTAATAGCTCTCACACTCAGGAAATTCTTCCTTATTTTGAATTTGGACCTCTCTCTACTTCCCATGGGCACTACAGAGAATAAATCTACACTCTCTTCTCTGTGACAGCCCTTCAATTACATGAACATTGCTCTTATATCTCCTCCTCAATCTTGGTCATCCTTGAACATCTTTTCCACTGTTCTCTTGCCATGAAGTTTTAATAAACACTCATAATCCTTGGCAGAGAAAGATCATCATCTAATAATAATTAAAGTGTTCTACCTCCTACTTTTTCCTGCCCTCAAAGTAATTTTTGGTTTTGCCTTGTGCTGCTACAGTGCCAGACCAAGATTGAGGGGGCAGATATGTGATACATTTTTCTGAAAATTCACATTAAATAATCAAGTTCCTTTCAGGAAGAACTGGGGGAAGATCACCTATTTTTAAGCCTAGTATTTATTATGGTTATGAATGCCTTGAAAAACGATTCCAAAGACGTGTTTTGGATCATATACGAACAGAACTCTGCTATTCATTAAAGTAATCCAACATTTTCAGGGTTCTGCTTAAACCTCAAAAAGGGTAACATTTCTTCTTATTTCATTTCCAAATGATAAAGCAGCATCTGTGGGACATGGAATATGTCACAAAAGTCCAGAAGATGGTCACTGCCACACAATCGGAGCCCGGTTTCTTTTGTGTTTGTGTTAATTTAAAGCATGGGTGGGGAACTATGGCCCTTTTATGACTTGTGGATTTCAACTCCCAGAATTCCTTAGCCAGCTATGCTGGCTCAGGAATTCTGGGAATTGAAGTTCACATGTCATAAAGGGACCATAATTTCCCACCTCTGATCTAAAGGAACAGTATTTTGATTATGTGTCTATAACCATGCCTCCTTCACCAACTTTCAAAGCAACTGTTTTATTTCTAACAAAGTCACTGCATTTTTTTATATCTCTGCTAATCTTAACTATTCTTTGTTCCATTTGACTTTATATTCTGATGTATGGCAGTAATTAAGGTTTGATTTGACTTTATTCTCTGTAACTATTGCTTCCTTATGAAGTAAATATTGTTTTTCTCTCATCCTCATTCCAGTCATTCTCTGATATACATTTTTCCTCTCATCCATGGCCTTTCCACTTCCTGAGGCCACCAAGAGTCCTTCTTCAGACTTCCTACTGGCATAAATTCACACCAATCTTTGGCACTTTGTAACTTAATTCTTTTCACTTCCAAACACTTTCCAGATCTTCTTTCCTTAGGCGGACTTGCTATTCATTCTGTTGAGAGATTGATCTTCTTCTGATACAATTCCATAGAGGATTTGTATGTTGTCTTCCTACAATCATTATTCCTTTCCTTTCCTTTCCTTTCCTTTCCTTTCCTTTCCTTTCCTTTCCTTTCCTTTCCTTTCCTTTCCTTTCCTTTCCTTCTTTTTCCTGTCCCTCCCCCTTCCCCTCTATGTCCATTTTTTCCTCCAGATTCTACTCCTGATGCCATCAAAAACAATTCAGTTCCAAATTTAGAACCTTTCATCTTTCATTAAGATGTATCCTTTGCTATTTCTTTCCATTTTTCACAAGAAACAGTTAAATCCACTGATTCTTTACCAATCACTTTTGGCGAGGGGGTTTATTTTCTTACCTCTTCCATTCATATAACCTAGCAGAAAAAAATGACCTTTCCTCAGATCACATTCTGAATATTACAGATTTTCTCCCAAACCTATCTCTCATTCTTCCATTCTTATTAAGCAAACCTATTACCTATCTAGTTTTTGGGTTAATGTCATGGTTCCGACAGATGAAACCCATCAAAAGAACCATGAGGCAAAATCCACCCTTAAAGTACA
>NW_015399274.1:5110-6656 GCF_001527695.2 Protobothrops mucrosquamatus
TGCTTCAGTGACTCCATCCAGCCACCTCATTCTCTGTCGTCCCCTTCTTCTATTGCCCTCCATCTTTCCCAGCATTAGGCTCTTCTCCAGTGAGTCCTTCCTTCTCATTAGGTGGCCAAAGTACTTGAGTTTCAACTTCAGGATCTGGCCTTCTAAAGAGCAGTCAGGGTTGATCTCCTCTAGGACTGACCGGTTTGATTGCCTTGCAGTCCAGAGGACTCGCAGGAGTCTTCTCCAGTACCATAGTTCCAAGGCCTCAATTCTTTGGCTCTCAGCCTTTCTTATGGTCCAACTTTCACAGCTATACATTGCAACTGGGAAAACCATGGCCTTGACTATACATACTTTTGTTGATCTCCTCTAGGACTGTATTGAACACCAAAGATGTTTCAAATAGAATGGGGCTAAAAACTGTAAAACCTAACTTCATAAAAATTGAAGGGCACATGGTGCACTCAAAAAATATGAGAGAAAAATTATGGAGGTTTCTGAAACATTCAAATTACTTGTGACTTCCAGGTGACAATCCTACAATGCTGTCAGTGGCTTGTGTTACATCATCATTGCATCCTGTTTTATTAATCATGGATCACTTAAATTGGTTTCTGAGCAGGAGAGAAACACTTGAAATAACTAAATGAATAATACTGTAAACAATCCAGTTCTGCTCATTAATCCCATTGCTCTGTAGCTTGATGTGCATCAAGTATAGTCTATAATTCTCATTTCAAATTCAAGAAAAAAGGCATGTCTCCAGTTAATTTATAATCTTATCTTATCGAAATTGTTATCAAACCTGAGGGTGCCCCTGTTAACATGTTCCCCATATTATTTAAAAAAAAAAACAGGTGTTGCAAAATTCCTTGCGGGCTAATTCCAGATCCCACACTTTACAAGGTAAGTATCAGCTTGTATTTTTAATTATGTTTGACAACCTGGTGTTTTTTGGTTTTTTTTGCTGATGGAAAATTTGGGTGAATTAGGCAGCAACCCACCCAAAGATGTTAAGCTGATATAAACTGCACAAAATTGAACATGTTTTTCACTACCCCCTTGCTGCAGAAGCAATTTTGGCCATCTCAGACAAAGTATTACATAATACCTAGGCAATATAACATGTGCACATCAAGATAAAGTCCTTTTAAGGGATTTACTAATTTTGGAACACAATTTCTAAGCGGCATCAAGATATAGGGATGTACAAAATGATATCCAACATTTGCTTTATGAACATCATCTTTCCTCATAATTTGTACTTTTCTTTTTTAAAAAGGGGGCATATTTCTCGATGAGCACAAATTTAATAACCTTAACCTTAACACATTTTTTTTCAGATCTTTTCCTACGTACAGTTTATTTATTTGGGGTGGTTAAGCGAGAGTATTTGAACAGCATGGCATGGCAAAATTCAGGGAAATGGGGAGATTTACAACAATACAGCTTTGTTGTATTGGCATTTCTTGATTATGTTTCTCCTCTTTTGACTTGATCCACAAGTTCTTTTCATGCACAGGGACAATAAATTTGCAACTACTATTCCTTGTTA
>NW_015399275.1:0-2441 GCF_001527695.2 Protobothrops mucrosquamatus
AGTGCTGTTGTAACTTCAAACAGTCACTAAGCGAATTGTTGTAAGTTGAGGACTACTTATACTTTCCCATTTTTTTCCTTTTTTTTTTTTGGTCAAGTTTTTGATACTCTCCGGCTAGCTGAATGGGGGGTTGGGGGTCACCACAACATGAGGAACTGTAATAAAGGGTCGCGGCATTAGGAAGGTTGAGAACCACTGATCTAGGAATTGTTTTTCTGTACCTTTTGGTGCCTGGTACCACTACTTGGTCTGAAAGGTGGAAGATTGATAGGCGTGTGGACACATCTTATTTCCAAGATTGATAGGCATGTGGATACATCTTATTTCCAAGATTGATAAGCATGTACATATATGGTCTGAGTAAACAGGATAGTAGGGGAGGGATCTTATTAGTATAATGTAAGCAAACAGGGGCGGAGATAATGTATTCTGTTTAGGTGCTTCTGATAGATTGTAACCTCCAAAGCCTAAGCCAATGGGGCCATGGGGGAGGGAATGGGGCATTGCTATAGGATGTATAATAATATGTGATTTTGGAATTTGGGGTGTGGTTCAGTGTTAGGCTACATTGCATTGCCTGCCTTCCTGAATCCACCACACTTTGCAAACCGTTACCTTTTAGACTTTATTGTTAAGGTTAATAAACTCCTTTTCTATTTGCAACTTGAACTGAGTGAATTTCAATTTGTGACTATTTTGTGTCCAACAACGCGAATGATGTAGAGCTGGCCACGCCCACCCAGTAGGCCAAACCCACTCCATTCACACCCACTCAGTAGGCCGCACCCACCCTGGCCACACCCACCCAGCCCCCTGAGGGCAACCACAATGCTGATGCGACCCTCAATGAAATTGAGTTTGACACCCCTGGTTTAAGCCTTATAAATCTGCATAAAAATATAAAGTTTTAACATGTATTCTCCAAAACTCTATGCTTTAACCTATAGGTTGGGGGCTCCTCTGCCTCTAATTTTTGCCTACTGTACACATCTGATCCTTGTAATTGACAAATCGTGGGCGCTCCATCACTGGAGGTTTTTAAGAAGAGACTAGACAGTCACTTGCCTGAAATGGTATAGGTTCTCCTGCTCGAGCAGGGGGCTAGACTAGAAGACCTCCAAGGTCCCTTCCAGCTCTATTCTAATTCTAATTTCAAATCCATGCATATACGCACATACAAACACACCATTCTTAGTGCAAATTATTACAATTTCCCACAGTTCTTATTCCTCAGGCACTGGACAGAATTCAGTGAGAATTGCTCTCTTTCAAATAAGTGGTTTTCAACCTGGGCAGCTTGAAGATGTATGGACTGAACTCCCAAAATTCCCCAGCCACCTGGGGAATTCTGGGAGTTGAGTCCATACATCTTCAAATTGACAAGTTTGAGAGACATTGTTCTAGAATCTAGAGCTTACCCAAAATAGTTGATACTCCAGCACAAAGAAGGCAAAGAAACACAAAAAACAGCATCTGGGAAGATGAAATAGGCTTAATCTGAAGATTACAGAACAAAAGAGAGTTATAGTTGGGACTTCCTGTGGCGAGGCGCCGCCGAAGGAGGCTTTTTCCTTAGCCTCCAGCCCGGGTCTGCGTCAAAGCCGTCAAAACAACGTGGATCAGCTGTTTTGCGGCTCGGAACTTTCTCCCTGGGCGAAGGGGAGAAAGTGAGTTTGGTTGGGATAGGGGTTGAGTTCCCTAGTCCCCCCAGGAGCAATCCTGGGGGGGTGTAGGTGAGAATTCCCCCGGAGTCCTGACCTCTTTTCCGCAGCTCGGTGTGTCTTCGTTCCTCGGAGCGAAGCCAGACGTCGCCGCCACTGCTGTTACATTGTAGCTGCTTGTGAGTAACTTTTGAAACAGACGGAATCTGACAGGGGATCTTTATTTTAGTTAAAAAGTGACTTTAACTCGAAGACTTTATTGGGACTTTTTATTTGCTATAAGTGAAAGTGACAAGAAAATGGCCGCGGAAGCATTCCTTTTTTTTTAACAAAAGGAAAACTTTCACTTTCTTTCCGGTTGTGGATGTATTTTAAAGGATTTTAATTTTTTTTTATTTAAAGTCAAGTTTTTTAAGCTTATACTTGTTGTGATTTTTTTTTAAAAAAAATAATTTGGCAGAATGGCTTCAAAACGTACTGTTCCTGCGTTGTCTAAAACAGCTATCTCTTCTCCTGTGGTGCAAACTCAACAACAAAAACCTAGATCTCCCCCACCAACACCTCCTCCCTCCATTACACTTAAAGATTTACAAGAGGCTTTAGCCAAGTCCTCATTGCAGACTCTGAAACAAACAGAAGAACTTTTGGAAAAGAAAAATCAGGAACTTTGTGAAAATTTATCACATATTTTCCAAGGACTTGCATCTCATATTGATCGGGTAGAGGGACGAGTGGATGAATTAGTGGAGAAAATGGAGGGAACGGAGGATAGACTTGAAA
>NW_015399275.1:5541-6656 GCF_001527695.2 Protobothrops mucrosquamatus
AGAGACAATTGTTGTCTATTTTAATGTCTGGCATTTCTTTAGATAAAAACTCAACACAAGATTCAATATCTGTCCAATATACTTGCGATGAAGTCAAAAAACACCATTGAAAACTGTTATTTCCTGTGATGTTTGTTTCAGACCATTCTTCGATATATTGAAAACATGTTTGGTAAAAATTCTGCACTTCTTTGATAAACTTTTCCATTATGCCCGGATTTGATTCCTCTAAGTCTGACAATTTTCTTTTTATAACTAAAGGAAGAAATTTTTCTTCAAATCGAGTTTTATATTGAAGGATAAAGTCATTCAAAATAAGACTAACTTTTGTAGCTGAAATGTGTTCACCTTCAATCTTTTGAATCGTTTTGTGAAAAATAGATGCTTGATTATGTACAAAATACATTAATATCTCAGATATTTCATTATTGAAAAACAATTCCAGGATTTTAGGACATTTGTCTAAACTAAAAAAAAAAATATGAACGGAGAGGCTCAAATAATTGTAGAACACGCTCTATAGCAGGTGTTAGAGCAAGCCATCTAACTTTTGAATATCCTAAAAGTTTTTTGTATTGAACATTCACTTCTTCACAAAATTGTTTTAAAGTAGCCACACGAACGGTAAAACGACTAAAATACAAATAAATTGTAGTTATTATTACTTCTACATCAATTGGCATGGCACATGACGCCGTGTTGATTGCATTTGACAAAATATGTGCATTACAACCTATTTCTAGTATTTTCTTTTGCAGTAAATCTTGTTATTTTACATACACATTATTCACCCCTTTGCGTCTTCGTCCACCAAAATTTGTGTTTGTATTATCAGCTGTTAGTGCAACAACTTTGGATTTCAAATTGTTTTCATTTGTTACTCTGTATAGATGGTTTGACAAAATTTCAGCAGTTTCGCCCTCAATGGATTCTAAATTTAAAATTTTTACTTGAATGCCCTTGGTAACATTAAAATATCTTACTAGTATTGGATACAATTTAGTTTCATTATGATTGGATGCATCAGATAAAACCGTTACAAATGCTGCAGTTTCCAAGTCTTCTGTAAGTATTTTGTCACAGTAATTTTTAAATACTGATTTAATAATAGCCTC
>NW_015399276.1:0-2757 GCF_001527695.2 Protobothrops mucrosquamatus
CCCCTCCTCCTCCCCTTTTCCTTCTCCACAACCCCACTTCCTTTGTCATATCCTCTCTGCAAACCCCACTCCCTTCTAACGATGTCACCTAGTTTGGTCCATGAAACATCTGCAAGAAAACAAGCAAATTCAGACAGCATTAAGGACCCCATTGTCGTTGTCCTCCTCCTCCTCCTCCTCCTCCTCCTCCTCCTCCTCCCCTTCCTCCTCACCTTTTCCTCCTCCCCTCCACAAACCCTATTCCCTTCTAGCACTGATAATGTTGCCTAGTGGGGTCACGAGACGCCTACGAGAAAAGCACCCCACTCAGAAAGCACCAGGGACCCCACATTTCAGCCCTGAGCTACAGATATTCTCCTTTATTAACATATCAGTCTGGACAGCTGGACCTTCGCTGGCTGGATACCCAGATGGCTCTGGCATTCTGTTCCCCCAGGAAATCTGCATTTTGGGGGGGAAAGTCCCAAAGATTCAAAAAGTTGAGCTGACTTTTCACACTTCACCCACAGGAACTTTTTAAGGCGGTCACCAGAACGAAGCAAGTGTTCACACTGGACCTGTTTTACAATTTACCATGTTCTACAGGTAGTCCTCAACTTATGACCAGTTGCTTATGACCTCCCCGATTCTGACGACCCTGTTCCCTGAGATCACCTGACCACATTTGGGCGATTGACAACCAGCCTGCCTTTACGGACGCTCACGGCTGTTCCCGCAGACCCACGACTGCGTTTTACGTCGGTTTTGCCGAAAACCGGTGTTTGCTTCCACTTTATGGCAACCCCAAGCCCCCTATCAAACCACTGGTTCGCTTAACAACCCCAGTGGTCGCATTACAACCACCGCAAAGACAAAATGCTTGTCACATCTGGTGGGTCCACCCGGGTAAGCTTATTTATGACCGTCACGGCTAACGACCAAGATGGGCAGGCTCCATTACGGTTGCAAGTTGAGGACTACCTGTATATATATTTTTCTTTTAAAGTTAGGAAAAAATGGATCGTAAATTCCGATTTTTGCCTCCTGTTGACACATTAAACACACAGAGAACGAGAGATTGCTGAAAGAGGAAGCAGTTTAGTTTATGGTAAAGGTGGCAGAGAAACCCCGTTTTAAAGGATCGGTTCTTTCGGCCGTCGGCAAACGAGGATGGGTGGATATCCTTCCTCCCAGGATCTCAGCTGGCCAAGATGAGAGCGTTCTTCCCATCAATTCTGTGCCTTTAAAAGCAGAAGGATCAAATTCTACCCAGCCTTCCCCCCAAAGGCTCTTGGTGAAAAGCAAAATAAAAAACTCCCTCACCCTCTCTTCCAGGCGGTTCAGCTGCTCCTTGTAGTAAGTCTCGTGTTTCTTCAACTCTTTTTCCTTTCCTTCTAGCTGCTTGGCCTGAAAAGAACGAAACAAAACAAAAGCAGAGATAGAAAGAGAGAGAGAGAAAAAAAACCCACAGATGAAGAACAACCAAGTTCCAGTAAAGTCAACGTTTGGTATCAATTCTGCCCACAAAATCTTTTTAACCCAAAGACTGAAACCTGCAGAGTGTTCAGATAGTCCTCAACTTACAACAGTTTATTTAGTGACCGTTCAAGGTTACAACGGCACCGGAAAAAGTGACGTATGACCGGTTCTCACACTTATGACCGGTTCTCACACTTATGGCCATTGCAGCATTCCCCCTGGTCATATGATGCAAATTCAGACACTTGGCAACTGGTTCGTATTTATGACGGTCGCAGTGTCCTGGGATCACGTGATCCCCTTTTGTGACCTTCTGACAAGCAAAGTCAATGGGGGGAGCCCGATTCATTTAACGACCATGTGACTAACTTCACAGCCGCAACGATTCGCTTCAGACCTGTGGCAGGAAAGGTCGTGAAATGGGACAAAACTCACTTCACAAATGTTTCACTTAGCGACATAAATTTGGGGCTCAGTTGTGGCCGTAACTTCGAGGACTGCCCGTATTCACATTATCGTGATAAGCGATTGACAAAAGGGTCAGTTATTGTTATTCAGTTATTCCTCGACTTACCAGAATTGAACCCAAACTTTTATGTAGCTAAGCGAGATGTTTGTGACGGGGGTTTTGCCCCCTTTGACGAACTTCCTTGGCACGGTTGTTAAGTAAAGCCCTGAAGCTCTTAAAAGTTAATAATATAGTTGTTAAGTGAATCTGGCCTCCCTCTCGACTTTGCTTGTCGGAAGGTCGTAAAAGGGGATCACATGAGGACAAGACACTGCACCCGTCATAAATACTCAAAACAGGGGTAGGCAACCTTGGCTCTTTTATGACGCGTGGACTTCAACTCCCAGAATTCCTCAGCCAGCCTGGCTCAGCTTGGAAACCTCTCCCTTTCCCCTCAGCGTGGCTGGCTCAGAAATTCTGGGAGTTGAAGTCCACGAGTCATAAAAGAGCCAAGGTTGCCTACCCCTGTCCTAAGTCCTCCTGTTCTAAGTGGTGAGCCTCCTAGACTAGGGGTAGGCAACCTTGGCTCTTTTATGACTCCTGGACTTCAACTCCCAGAATCCCTGAGCCAGCCATGCTGAGGGGACAGGGAGAGGTTTCCATGCTGAGCCAGGCTGGCTCAGGAATTCTGGGAGTTGAAGTCCACGAGTCATGAGGGGGCCAAGGTTGCCTACCCCTGGCCTAGGAGAGTCACAGGAGGACTTAGGACAGGGGGAGCAGGAGGACTTAGGACAGGGGTAGGCAACCTTGGCCCTTTTATGACTCGTGGACTTCAACTCCCAGAATTCCTG
>NW_015399276.1:3552-6656 GCF_001527695.2 Protobothrops mucrosquamatus
CGTGGACTTCAACTCCCAGAATTCCTGAGCCAGCCTGGCTCAGCTTGGAAACCTCTCCCTTTCCCCTCAGCACGGCTGGCTCAGGAATTCTGGGAGTTGAAGTCCACCAGTCATAAAAGAACCGAGGTTGCCTACCCCTGGCCTAAGTCCTCCTGTTCTAAGCGGTGAGCCTCCTAGGCCAGGGGTAGGCAACCTTGGCTCTTTTATGACTCCTGGACTTCAACTCCCAGAATTCCTGAGCCAGCCTGGCTCAGCTTGGAAACCTCTCCCTTTCCCCTCAGCATGGCTGGCTCAGGAATTCTGGGAGTTGAAGTCCACCAGTCATAAAAGAGCCAAGGTTGCCTACCCCTGATCTAAGACAACTGGAAGGCTCAGCTTTTTAAGTTAAGGGTTTCTCCCCCCCCCCTCCCTGCCCCGTTGAACAAACCAGCTATTTAAATTCTCTGGATTTAAATCAATCCCCCCAGCTTCTCTTCCTTGAATGATAACAACGGTGGTGATCAAAAAGAGAGACTCCTTATCTCTGCTGGGCGGGTTTTTTAGCCAGCTATCTTCCCTGACATAAATTAAATTCAGTATAGTGAGCCTAGCTAAAATAGGTTTGAAAGTATAAGAGGAAAAAAAAAAGACACATCCCTCACGTTTGCTCACTAAATCAGGTTGGAGACGAAAGTCTCAGCAACTCAGGCTGTTGCCTGATTTGCATACAGGCAATCCTCAACTTACAACAGTTCGTTGAGCGACCGTTCAAAGTTACAACGGCGCTGAAAAAAAAGGGACCTATGATCATTTTCCACCCTTACGACCGCTGCACTGATCAAAATTTGGATGCTTGGGGACTGGTTCGTGTTTACGACGGTCGTTTTGTCCTGAGGTCACGTGTCCAGAGGGTTGTAAAGAATTGGACACGGCTCAGCGACTGAACAAGCACCACAAAAATTCCATTTTCTCTCAGGTCGACATCTTACCTTGCACTCCATTTCCTGGAAGCATGAAAAAGCAGAACACAAAACCATAGGTTTATATGATAAATCAGGTAAAACAAAAGGCATTACACAAGCGAGACCTGAAGCAAACTCTCGTAGTTAAGGGTACTCCGAGAAATTCCCCCCCCCAAAATTGGGAGATTCTTGCTCGAAATCAAACTTAATCCCTGTATGCTAAAAAGGAAAGTCCTCCTGCATAATGGGCCTTGGTTGATCCTTTGGAAGGGGAGGGGAAATGGCAGGGGCAGAAATGTGCATCTCCAACACAAAATAATGATAAGATAATAATAATAATAATAATAATAATAATAATAATAATAATAATAATAATAATAATAATAATAATAATAATAATAATAGTAGTAGTAGTAGTAGTAGTAGTAGTAGTAGTAGTAGTAATAATAATAGTAATAATAAGAAGCAACAATGGTGCATTGGAATATCTGCAAGAAATATCATTTGCCTGTAAGCAAGAACGGGTGGGATCATAAATAGAGAAAGTCATAGAAAATGATAAAATTAAACTGCTCTGGGACTTCAGAATTCAAACAGACAAGCACCTGTAACATAACACCCTGGACTTAACAATTGTCGATAAGAAAGACAAAAAAGTCTGGATAGTGGACGTGGCAGTGCCTGGAGACAGCAGAATAGACGAGAAAGAACTGGAGAAGATCACAAAACACAAAGACCTACAAATAGAAATAGAAAGACTGTGGCAAAAGCAAGCAAGGGTAGTACCAATAGTAATAGGTGCCTTGGGTGCCATCCCAAAACAACTGGAGCACCACTTGAACACCATCATCGGCATTGACACATTCGCCATTAGTCAATTGCAAAAGGCGGCCTTACTAGGAACCGCTACCATCCTGCCATGATATCTGTAATACCATCAAACATCCCCATCTGCCTATCCCAGGTCCTTGGTAAGGACTCGAGAGGTAGACAAAATGCCAAATCCAGTCTGAACTGTGCGATGATCCATAATAATAATAATAATAATGATGATGATGATGATGATGATGATGATGATGATGGTGGTGGTGGTGGTGGTGGTGGTGGTGGAAGGGGAGGGGGAAGAGAAGGGGAGGAGGAGGAGGGGAAGAGGGAGGAGGGGCAGGAGGGGGGAGGGCGAGGAGAACGGGGAGGAGGAGGCGAAGGGGAGGAAGAGGAGGAGGAAACTGTGGGGTCCTTGGCGCTCTCTGAGCTTGCTTGTTTACTTGCAGACGTCTCATTACCCATCTAGGTAACACCATCAGTGTTAGAAGGGAGATGGGTTTGCTCTCTGTTTCTACTCAAGTGGCTTGCGCTATCAGCTCTGGCGGGAGTGCTGTTATGTTGCATGGAACCCATTTACCAAATTCCACTCCTTTCTAGCACTGATGATGTTCCCTAGTTGGGTCATGAAACATCCGCAAGGACACAACCCAGCTCAGGGACCACCCAGGACCCCCCCACAATCCTTTTCCTCCTCCTCATCTCCATAAACCCCCCCACTCTTCTAGCACTGATGATGTTACTTAGATGGGCGGTGAAATGTCTCAAAGAAAACCACCCAGCTCAGAGAGCACCAAGGACCCCACAGGCCTTCCCCCTCTCCTCCTCCTCTTCCTCCTCCTCCTCCTCCTGATGATGTTCCCTAGTTGGGTCACGAAACGTCTGCAAGAAAACCACCCACAGTCCAAGCCTGGGCTAACAAAGATTCTCTTGGGTGGATAATCCTCAAAAAACCCCCACCATCCTCGGCCTCTACGCAGTGTTTCTCAACCTTGACCATTTTAAGGCATGTGGACTTCAACTCCCAGAATTCCACAGCCAGCAAGGCTGGCTGTGGAATTCTGGGAGTTGAAGTCCACATGCCTTAAAATGGTCAAGGTTGAGAAACACTGCTCTACAGACTTCCCACTTTGCTGTTAACACGAAGGCCGGCTTTCTCCTCAACACTTTGCCAAGAGGTAGCTACAGTTTTGAGAAGTCAGCCAAGTGGAAACGAGCTAAAAAAATAATAACAATAAAAAAGGAAAAGGCACAAAGCTGCTGGAGCTTTCGATATTCAGCCTTGGAAATTTAAGTTTGTGAAACGCCCGGCGAAAGGGAGAAAGAGGGGAAAAAGGTCAC
>NW_015399277.1:0-4528 GCF_001527695.2 Protobothrops mucrosquamatus
CAATATAGAAGGAATGGGGGAAAATACTAATATCAAATTCTGTTTTTTTTTTAATGTCTCATTTTATAAACTTCCCACTTTGGATATCTACTTCGCCCAGATAGCATTTGGACAACCATTTTTCCTAATGTACATGTCATGCAGCGTTGACAGTACACAGTGTTCTCCGTAACAAAACACATAAATGCACAACTTTTCGTGCCTAGGGGCAGTTTTGTGCAGAATTTTCTATAATATTCTTTTTTTGGGGGGGTGAGAAGAATTCCTCTGCGCTATTTGGAAAAGCACAAACGTCAAGTGACGGCTACGTTTTGGTTTGGACATTGGTTTTCAAATGTAAAATTTGATATGTCTTATTTATTTAGTTGATTTATCTACTAGCTTTTTGTTTAAAAAAAAAAGAGAGAGAACAAGGTGTTATTTCACGCTCCTTACCTTCAAGTTCACAGATGCCTACATGTGTGTGGTACCGAAGGAGATATCGTAAAAGGGGCATTCCAAGGTGGCTTTCAGCTGAATGGCTGGGGGTGTGTTTTTTGTCTGTGCGTGTGTGTTTTCTGTCCTTTCTTGCAGGGCTGTCTCCTCTTGGTGTGTGACTTCAAAAACACGCAAGCGAGACCTGGCGGTAGGGTGCATGGAACCACCCCAGATTGGCAGCCACAAGAATTTATAAAAAGGAGTTGCCTTAGGGGATCATCCGTTTATTCAGTTGCAGGGTCTGGCATCTCCTGCAGCCTGCAATACCAAGTTCCCCTTAAGCCCGTCTTGTTGACCTCAAGGACTCATCATGGGGAAGGCGGTAAGGAAGCTTCTGTTTTCATTTAGGCACTGGGTTTCAACATCACTCAGGATTCCCCCCCCCCTTTTACCAGTAAATGGATCTGCATCATTTAGCAGTAGAATATGTTTCACTCTAAT
This sequence comes from Protobothrops mucrosquamatus, assembly GCF_001527695.2. Taxonomy (NCBI): domain Eukaryota; kingdom Metazoa; phylum Chordata; class Lepidosauria; order Squamata; family Viperidae; genus Protobothrops; species Protobothrops mucrosquamatus. The sequence goes on from NW_015399277.1 coordinate 919, forward strand.
TTAAAAAAAAAAAAAAAAAAAGACTGATTTTTATAGCTCTAATTTCTATTCAAGGTATGGCTCAGGACATAATTGTTTTTCCCCTGACCTGTCAGTAACTCGAGTGTTTTTTAAAGGGAGGGGGGGTTGTTCCTGCATGGCATGCCAGTGAACTGCTTACTCTGCTTGTGACTGGGGTTAACATGGGGTAAACCATGGAAGACATCTGGAATGAACCTTCCAACAAAGCTAGATTTTGCGGAGTTGATATTTGCCTGGTTTTAGGCTGCATTAACAGGGGGATAGAATCAAGATCATGTGAAGAGTTAATACCACTTTACAATGCCTTGGTAAGACCCCACTAGGAATACTGCAGAATACTACAGTTTTCGTCCCCACGATATAAAAAAGATGTTGAGATTTTAGAAAGAGTATACAGAGAAGAGTAATAAAGTAATAAAGATGATTAGTGGATTGGAAGCTAAAATATATGAAGAACGGTTGCCGAAATTGGGTATGTCTAGTTTAACGAAGAGAAGGACGAGGGGGGACATGATAGCAGTGTTCCAGTATCTCAGGGGCTGCCCCAAAGAAGAGGGAGTCAAGCTATTCTCCAAAGCGCCTGAAGGCAGGACAAGAAGCAACGGATGGAAACTGATAAAGGAGAGAAGCAACCTAGAACTAAGGAGAAACTTCCTGACAGTTAGAACAATTAATCAGAGGAATGACTATTTACAAGGACTGTCAGCTGAATGTCCAATGGACTGTACCCGAACTCATTTCATGATGAGAAGAATAAGAGGAATAATGTTAATGGGATGTTATAGTGCAGTCTATACATGTAAAATCAGAGCTGACCTTTCCATCAGGCAAATTGAAGTTTATTTCTTCGAGCAGCTGACCAGGATAGAAGCCATCAACTTTCAGCGGGAGCAGCTGCTTCACTCGAGGGTTCTCCAGAATGGATTGTCAGCTCAATTATTGGCCTTGAAAGCTTCCATCCAAGATCATGAATCTTTTTTTTTCTTCCGCTCAATCTGGATGAGATGAAGACAATACCTTGAGAACATGGAAGAAAAAAATGTGGCATGTTTATAACGTCCTTAATTTCTGCAATAGACTCAGAAATAGAAATAAAACTTCCTAACAGTGAGGACAATTAACCAATGGAACAGAAGTTGCCTTCAGAAATCATGGGCACTCCATCACTGGAGGTTTTTAAGAAGAGACTGGACAATCACCTGTCTGAGATGGTGTAGGTCCTCCTGCTTGAGCAGGGGATGGACTAGAAGACCTCCAAGGTCCCTTCCAGCTCTTTTCTATTCAAGATGGCAGGCATGGAACTGTGATCCAAGTTATGCCCCTTTTTGTACAGGGCAGGGCTTCTATCATAATCTTTCATCTTGCAGATTTTGACATGGTCACATCCCACGCACACTATAGGAGCTGCGGCTCTATAAAATTAGGGAGCAGCCCAAATGGTATGTCTCAGTGGCACAAAATGCTTCATCAAAAAAAAAAAAATGCATAGCCATCTTGCCGAGATCTAGCACTCTCATGGAGACTGCTTGGACAAGTTCCTGTAGTCTTCCTGGCAAAATTTCAGAAGCGGTTTGCCACTGCCTCCTTCCTAGGGCTGAGAGAGAGAAATTGTTCCAAGATCATCCAGCTGACTTTGCACCCAAGATGAGAGTAAAACCAATGGTCTCCTGGTTTCTAGCCTGGTAGATAGATCTACATCACATTGGCTCACAAGATTAGGATGGCATTTATAAGATGGGTGTATGGTTAGCCAGGGTGTGGATAGTTGCCCTGCTATTGCTGGGGTGGAGAAGCATAGTAAAGAGTGTGCTGGGAAGAAATGGCAAATCTGATGCCCACTCATGTGACCGTTCTCATCAGGTACCTTTAGCTGCGGGTTGAGATCATCAAGAGATAAATATAAATATAAATCATGTGTGCACATGTTTAGAGGAGAGAAGGGCAGAAAGGAAAGGAAAAGAAACCAACATAGAAGATAAAGTTGACATTTTAGTTTTATTTTAACTACGTTGTTTGTTTCTTCTGTGGTGTGCCACCCAGAATCCATTAGTGTTATAAATGTTAGATAAATCAATCTGCAGACAGAACAGTCAGAATGTCCTTTGTCTGCCAGAAGGCACGTTCTGCGCTGATTCCAAGATGGCTGGACTAAATACACACACACACACACACACACGAGGGAGGGAGAGAAGGGGGCATCGCAAGATTGCCGCCTTTGATTTGCAGATCTTGGGAGAACAGCAAATAGTTTCATATTTACTTTAGTATTAGCTCGCCATTAAGGACAAAGAAGGGAGAAATGTTTTGGTGATTTTTCTACTCTGAAATCCTGGAGTATCACATATACTGAATGGAATGTTTCCCTTTATTGACCCTGTCAAGAGAAGATAAAATGCTTTATTTCGATGAGGTGAAGCAGGCCCCTTAGCAACATTGTAAGCCCCTTTCTCCCCTACTGGAGTCTTGTCCCCAGTACCAGGAGAGCAGAGTTGCTGATCAAGCTACAACCTTGAGACAAGTGTGGAAGGAGACGTGTGTTTCGAAGCTCTGCAGCCACCAGCAAAGAAAACAAAAGAAGCTTTTTTTCCTTCAGGAGTACTGGCGGGTCCAAAAGAGAGGAAAATAAATAATAGCAGCCCAGCAAAACAAAGCACAGTGTAAAAAACAAATGTAAGAAGCTGGCCCTTAACAGAAAAAGAAGAAACCTCAAGAGAGATGAGATTTAAGACAGAACAGGTTTAAAAGAAACTTTGATGCATAGCAGTAACAGTCTATGTGGGATAGTATGTAGGCAACTGTAATGGAGCAATCTATATAAATAAAAATGTAATTGTTCGTTTGTTCAAAATCTTAAATCTCCGAAAGTTCTTCACTGATTGCTTTGAAATTTTGACACAACGTTGCATTTGAATACGCGCGTGTTTTTATATAGCTACTATTATATAGATGTCACACTTGTGACAGGTAAAAACATGATATATTACAAACGTGCGCTTTCTCTTTTCTTTCTTTTCCATTTAACCAGACTGAGCCACAGCAACGCGTGGCTGGGTACAGCTAGTAGTAATATATTGAATAGTACTAATATAGAATATAAACTTTATCGCAGTAGTAATTGAAAAGTAACATATCTTGTCTTAGTAATTGATCAGGGGACTGGAGGCAAAAACATATAAAGAATGGTTGCTGGAAATGGGTATGTCTAATTTAATGAAAAAAGGCCAGGGGTGACATGATAGCAGTGTTCCAATATCTCAGGGGTTGCCACAAAGAAGAGGGAGTCAAGCTATTCTCCAAAGCATTTGAAGGCAGTGTGCTGCAGCTGCCAAAAAGGCCAACACAGTGCTGGGCTGCATTAACAGAGGGATAGAATCAAGATCACGTGAAGTATTAATACCACTTTACAATGCCTTGGTAAGGCCACACTTGGAATACTGCATCCAGTTTTGGTCACTGCGATGTAAAAAAGATGTTGAGACTCTAGAAAGAGTACAGAGAAGAGCAACAAAGATGATTAGGGGACTGGAGGCTAAAGCATATAAGGAACGGCTGCTGGAATTGGGTATGTCTAGTTTAATGAAGAGAAGGA
>NW_015399277.1:5143-6655 GCF_001527695.2 Protobothrops mucrosquamatus
TGCATCCAGTTTTGGTCACTGCGATGTAAAAAAGATGTTGAGACTCTAGAAAGAGTACAGAGAAGAGCAACAAAGATGATTAGGGGACTGGAGGCTAAAGCATATAAGGAACGGCTGCTGGAATTGGGTATGTCTAGTTTAATGAAGAGAAGGACGAGGGGGGACATGATAGCAGTGTTCCAATATCTCAGGGGCTGCCCCAAAGAAAAGGGAGTCAAGCTATTTTCCAAGGCGCCTGAAGGCAGGACAAGAAGCAACGGGTGGAAACTAATCAAGGAGAGAAGCAACCTAGAACTAAGGAGAAACTTGCTGACAGTTAGAACAATTAACCAGTGGAACAACCTGCCTCCAGAAGTGGTAAATGCTCCAACACTGGAAGTTTTTAAAAAGAGACTGGACAGCCATTTGTCCGAAATGGTATAGGGTTTCCTGCCTGAGCAGGGGGTTGGACTAGATGACCTCCGTCCCTTCCAACTTTACTACTACTACTACTACTACTACTACTACTACTACTACTATTATTATTATTATTATTATTATTATTATTATTATTATTATTATTATTATTATTACTATTATTAAGAAGCAATGGATGGAAACTGATCAAGGAGAGAAGCAACCTAGAACTAAAGAGAAATTGGGGGGGTTGGACTAGATGACCTCCAAAGTCCCTTCCAACTCTGTTATTCTATTCTATTCTATTCTATTCTGTTCTGTTCTGTTCTGTTCTGTTCTATTCTATTCTATTCTATATCGTAGTAACGGTATAGAAATAGCAATTCTTCTTCTTGTGCCATATCCGTTATCGGACGTTGGCGATCATGTTGGTGATCCTGTTTATATCAGCAGCCACATGAAAAAGTGCTGCTGAGTTTTGTCCAAACCAGTCCCTTAGATTTTGAAGCCACGATGTTCTTCTTCTGTCTGGACCTCATTTGCCTTCAATCTTTCCCTGGAGGATTAAATGGAGTATGCTGTATTTTTCTGGGTGTTGCATCACATGTCCAAAATATTCTAATTTTCATTTTTTAATTGTTTTGATGATTTCCCTTGGCTTTCCCAGGCGGCTTACCACCTCCTCATTTCTGATCTTGTCAGCCCAGCTTCTATGTAACAGCCGCTTGTAAATCCACATTTCAAATGTTTCTAGTCTCTTCAGGTGGCCTTCCGTCAGAGACCAACTCTCTACTCCATAGAGCAGGATAGAAAAAATATAGCATCTGACAAGCCTGATTTTCAGTCTTAGGCTTATGTCGTGACTGCAGAATACCTTTTTCATTTTGAAGAATGCTGTTCGAGCTTTCTCTATCCTGGTCTTTACTTCAGTGGTCATGTCCCAGCTTTCATGTAAATAGCAATAGAACAGAGTATAGGAAGAACTCACATATCACTTTTATATGTTTTTACAAAACAAAACATCTCCCCAACCCTTATAGGCAGACGTAAAAAGCTTTCAGTCCCAGATTCAGTGCTCTTGACTCTAGGTCAGACATGTCAAACACAAGGTCCGGG
>NW_015399278.1:0-5266 GCF_001527695.2 Protobothrops mucrosquamatus
TGCTGCGCAACCACACTCTCAACAACCTTCGCCACAAAGCGAAGGTTGGAGACCGGGCGATAATTGGCCAATACATCTGGGTCCAGGGAAGGCTTCTTAAGGAGGGGCCTCACCACCGCCTCCTTTAGGGCCGCGGGGAAGGCACCCTCCCCCAAAGAAGCATTTACAATTCCCTGGAGCCAGGCTCGTGCACCCCCCCGAGCTGCCAGCACCAGCCAGGAGGGGCACGGATCCAGTAAACATGTAGTTGCATTCAGCCTCCCCAAGATCCTGTCCACGTCCTCAGGAGCCACAGAGTCAAACTCCTCCCATACAACAGTCTCAAGACCTGCTCCCGCATCCTCCCCCGGGGCCACCCAGTCAGAGTGCAGGCCTTCTCGGATCCGAGCGACTTTGTCATACAGATATTGCGCAAAGTCCTCATCATGGCCAATTCACCAAGGCCAACTCATCATGGCCAATTCACCATGGCCAACTCACTGTGGCCAATTCACCATGGCCAACACATTATGGCCAACTCATCATGGCCAATTCACCATGGCCAACTCATCATGGCCAATTCACCAAGGCCAACTCATCATGGCCAATTCACCAAGGCCAATTCATCATGGCCAATTCATTATGGCCAACTCACTATGGCCAATTCACCATGGCCAACACATTATGGCCAACTCATCATGGCCAATTCACCATGGCCAACTCATCATGGCTAACTCCTCATGGCCAATTCACCAAGGTCAACTCATCATGGCCAATTCACCAAGGCCAACTCATCATGGCCAAGTCATCATGGCCAATTCACCAAGGCCAAGTCATCATGGCCAATTCACCAAGGCCAATTCACCAAGGCCAATTCACCACGGCCAACTCACCATGGCCAATTCACCAAGGCCAATTCACCATGGCCAATTCACCAAGGCCAACTCATCATGGCCACCTCATCATGGCCAATTCATCATGGCCAACTCACCACGGCCAACTCACCATGGCTAACTGGTTGCAGGACAATTTAACAATTCTATTTAATCATTTAAGATAAATTAAAAATGGTTTTATTTTTTGCCATTCCCATTTCATTCTGCGCCCTTCCTTTGGCATCCTTTCTTGAAGGATTCTATTCCACCCTTTTGTTGGTCTTAGCGTAACTCTCGACCCGCGGCAGGTTGCCCATGGCGAGTTGGCTGCAATTGTCAGAGAACCGAGGGGAAGGCTGGGCACACACCTGAAACACAATTAAACAAGGACACACATCCACACATTAATGGCAGGGAAATACTCACGAAGCTTTCCGGAGCAACTGCTCTCGTTCCTGGAGCTCCCGTTTCACGCTCTCCAATTCGACTTTGAGCTCAATGTTCTGACAGAACAAGAAAGAAAAGTTGTAAAAACTTGGGTGGTTTTTTTTTCCCCTTCCCCACAAGGAATTTGTGCGGGGCAGTTTCCTATTCCCACAACCGAAATGGGGGGCAAACTTTGGCTGGCACTCGTGAGGGACAGACACATTAAGGCACCGGGACAATCCACACAAGCAGGCACCGGGACAATCCACACAAGGCAAGGGAGGAACACATTTGTGTTTTGCCCCGGTGCCAGTACGGACACCAGGAACCGCAAAGAACACCACCCGACACCTACAATTCGGTAGACGTCATCGTGGGGACCCTCGAACTTCTGCTGAATCCGGTCTTCCAGGAAATAGATGCGAAGTTTCAAGTTGAAATTCTCCTTCCGCAGCTCCGTGATTTGCTGGCAAAAGAAGGGAAGGGTTTTCTAAGCAACCAGTGAATTTTGCCCCATTTCCCCAACTTTCTTGTCGCGGATGTTCATCGCTGCAGTTGTTAAGTTAGTAAAGTTGTGAATCTGGCTTCCCCTCCAGTTGACTTTGCTCGTCAGAAGTTCGCAAAAGGGGATCACGTGACCCCGGGACACGGCCACCGTCATAAATATGAGTCAGTTGCCAAGCGTCCGAATTCAGATCACGTGACCCTGGGGAATGCTGCGACGGCCGTTAAGTCTGAAAAACGGTCACAAGTGACTTTTTTCAGTGTCGTTAACTTTTAGATTAGCTAACCTTTATTGTCATTTTTTTTTCCCTGTGGGCACAACGGCACACATTGAAAAATGAAATTGAGTCGCTTACTCTCAAAGTGCACACACAAAACAGTTCATTTAGTACGTTGTATATAGTTGTAGATGTTGTATTTACAGTAGCGGCCAAAATTGTGGAAACCTTTTGGGGAAAAGTGTATTTTTGAAGTTTGATGGCTAATAACACCACTTGTTTTGGAGTAGTACCATAAAATTATATATCAATGGAAAGATAATTTAATCAAGACTGTAGTGCAACAAAGTTTGTTCAATTATCTGTACTGTGTTCTATGTAAAGTTATAGCCAAATAACCAGAAAAAGGAAGCACAGCTTGCTTAGGTTGATATCAGGTAGCTTTCCTTCATCTGATTGTAGCCAATGAGCGTGAATGTTTAGAGAGCCAATCAGGTGTCATCTTGTTTTGGCCATGAGCCAATCGGATCACAGTAGGATCCAGTTATTGATCTCCTGTATTGAAGCTGAGAGGAGGACATTTGTCAGTGTGTTATGTGATCACTATCAAACTGGTTGGGTTTTTTTTTTTGGTGTTCTTTCATTGAGTGAGCTTGTAAGACGTAATAAAATTAAAGTCATGGTGAAAAGAGTTGACTGGTCATCCAGAAAGCGATGTAAAATAGTATTATTAAGCGAACAAGGCTACAGTTATAAAGAAATTAGAAGAAAAAATGGGTGGAAACTTAACCAAAGGTGGCATTTCTACTGTACACTTTTCCCAAAGGGTTTCCACAATTTTGACCACTACTGTAGATACAACGTCTACGACTATATACAACGTACTAAATGAACTGTTTTGTTGTAAGTTCGAGAACTACCTGTGTAAAACATTCATTTAAATAAAGCAGCTGTCCCAGTCCCACGCAGCTACCGCTATATCCTCGCCCATCTTTGCCAGCCTAGAGAAATCTCCTATGTTGCTAATAAAATATTGATGCTTGCACCTTCCTATCGTGAAAGGGAGGATGCAACTACTCAGTTTACAAAGCCTAACAAAAGTCACAAGTTTAGAGGTTTGTCTAGGGAGATCCTCCGTCATCTAAGTCATGGTTGTCCCAAAAGTGCTTTTTTTTTTCCTACCACGAGGCAACTGGACTTTTTTGTTTTTCCTCGAAGATAATGGTTGTAAGTCGAGGATTACCTTTATAGCTTTAAAAAAAAACCCCACACACAACAAACAACCAGCCACCAACTTACATTTTCAAAATCCTTCATGGTCCGCGCCCTAGTTGGTGAAACAGTGTCTTCGGCCACCTCAAGTAACGCTGCCAAATAATCCAAATAAAGAGCAAATATTTGCGCACACACGTACACGCGCGTACAATAAATAAATAAACCTCACGCTGAACTAAATCACGCCAAAAAGAAACTCTTTGCACACACCCCTAAAAATGCAACAAGGGGCCCAAGGAGCAGCAGTAGTATTTTTTTTAAAAAATGAGAAACTTTTAAATTTATAACAGGGAAGTAGTGCAAAGAGAGGAACTCAAGTGGAAATGTCAAATAAATTTGCATTTTAAAAAAAACTTCTATTTTCACAACTTGTTTTCAAAAAACCCCGAAATAAATAAATTTTTAGGTGTGTTGCGTATTTCATATCTAGAAAGTAATTGCTTTTTATGAAGGATTAAATAATTGCCTGTTGGTGGGGTTTTTTTCAGATCAGAGGCACCAAATTATAGTCTTCGCAGTGCAAAAATACACAAAAGAAACTGGAACAATTTGGCAAAGCAAGAAATACGTTGGAGCTGAACCAAAATCCCCAATAAAGGTTTTTTTTGTTTCTGGGTTTGGGGAAAATGTTAATAAAACAATATTAAGCCTAGATTTGGGTTTAAACTACATTAGCTATACTATCATTTTTCATTTTTGTTTCTAGCTTGAAAACACACAAAGACAGAAATCGCCATCCATTTTCAACAAATGCAGTACAAAATAAATTCTGGGGGGGGAGAGACAGAATTCAAAACAGAATTCAAGGGCATTAAACAGACACTTTGTGGCTTGCAAAAGGGATTGTGTAATTCTCCAAGAATTTGTTTATTTTTTTCTCCCCTTGGATGGCTGTTTGCAATCACTTAGAAAAAGAAACTTGAATGCAACAAAGTTTTCCGGTGCAGACTTAATTACTTCCCTTTTGTTTCTCTTCCAAGTATTTGGTGTGGTTTTTTTTTCCCTACTTACTTTAGATAAAGGGCTTGAAATGCAACAGTGTATTTATGCCAGTCTATAAAGTTTGATTTAAGTTGCATTTAAGGGATTTTTTTAAAGACAGTTTTGGGGGATTGATTTATTTTTTTTACCTCCACCGCCTCCCACTTGATTGCGAATCTCGTCTCCCGAAACGTCTGGAAGCCGGGAAAAATTGAGGCTGGGAGGAAAGAGGTTTTAAAAGATGAGCTTGCAGGCCTTCATGGTCTGCTTTTACAGCCCTGGACTACATGTCCCATCAGCGGTAGTGCCAATGGGTTTTGAGAATATCTGGATAGAGGCACGTGGCTTATCCAGTCTCTGATCAATATTCAATATCTCTCCATCTTTCTTCATACGTGCATTTAAATAAATAAAAATGAATTTTCTGCCTTTCCGCTTCGCCCTCCTGCACTGAAGGTGAGCAATGGGAACTGTAGTCCAAGACAAGTGATGGGAATTGTAGTCCAAGACAAGGGGTTCAGTTGAAGGGGAAAGGGTGTAAGAGCCAGGAAGGGGGGGATCTGCAGCTATCTAAGGCTAGCAGGTCCTAGATTCTCAGTCTCCTACACCTGGGGAGGATGGGGCTTGTAGTGTGTCCCCATCTGAATGAGGAAAGCGCCCCCCCGCCTGGTTTGCTGATGTCCCCCAATCTGATCTAGCCGGAAACATGAACCCCAAGCCTGATGGGTCTTGTGTCTCCCCCACCCACCCTTTTAACCACCCTCCTGCAGGGTCGTCCACCAGATCCGCAAAGGCAGCCAAGACAAGACTCTCAGGAGATGGGAGTTGTAGTACACCCCATCGGGATCAGGATCCTAATCAGCAGGAAACCTACACCCCTATCCTGATCCCCCTTGCAAGGATCCCCTCTACCCCCTTTCCCCCCCCCTCTAACCACCCTCCTGCAGGGTCGCCCATCAGATCCGCAAAGGCAGCCAAGACAAGACTCCCAGAAGATGGGAGTTGTAG
>NW_015399278.1:5513-6655 GCF_001527695.2 Protobothrops mucrosquamatus
CCCCCCTCTAACCACCCTCCTGCAGGGTCGCCCATCAGATCCGCAAAGACAAGACTCTCAGGAGATGGGAGTTGTAGTACACCCCATCGAAGTGAGGAAAGAGCCCCATCTAAAGCCCACCCCCAATCCTCATCCCCCTTGCAAGGATGCCTTCTGTCCCCTTCCCCACCCTCCACCCCTCTTAACAACCCTCTTGCAGGGTGGTCCAAAGGCTGGCAAGGCGGGGCCAAGCAGCCCTTGCTCGTTTCCCACCCATTCAATATAGACTGCGCCGGGCGCTGGAGGCTCCACCGAGGGAGGGAGGGAGGGAGCCAGAGAGGCGCTTCAGCCCCGCCCCCTCGCTTTGTCTGCCGCGCGCCGGCAGGGAAGGGGTTAACTCCTCCTCCCCCCTCCCTTCTCCTCCTCCCTCCTCCCCCCTCCCTTCTTCTCCTCCTCCTCCCCCCTCCCTCCTCCCTCCTCCCGCCAACGGCCCTAACGGCCCTAACGGCTCTACCCGCTGTGGATGTCCAGCGGCAAAGTGGGGTCTTCGCCCGGGGTCGAGTCCATGGCGCGGCCCCGGGAGGCGGCGAGAGGGAGGCGGCTGACGGGTCGCGGCGGCGGCGGCGGCGGCGGCGGCGGCGCCTCTTCTTCGTGTCCGACTTTGGCGGCTGCCTCGGAATTTTAAACAACCGCATCAGGCGGCTGGGACCGCCCCGGCGGCCATCTTGGCGACGCCGGCGACGTCGCCCGGAGAAGGGCAAAGGCGTGAAGCGCAAGGCCGTTGCCTACCGGCGCGGCCGCCATCTTAGGGACGGGAAGCCTGGCCTCGAAGCCCGTCCCGGCGCCATCTCGCTCGAGGGAAGAAAAAGATGGTGTGAGGACGTGGTTGTTGACTGGCCGGGCGCGCCTGCGCGGTGCGAGGGAGCGAGGGCGGGGAGGCGGGCGCCATCTTTGTCGAGGGCTTTTTTTTTTTTTTTTTGGTACCCAGGAATGGGAAGACGCCGAGTTAAAAGGATGATGGGCTAATTAAGATTTGGGGATGGAGATGCGAATTCAAGTTAGGTTGGATGTGGACAGCTTTTCAAAACTGGAGGGGCGGGGAGCAGGCAAGACAAATCATTATTCTAGTTATGCAGACAAATCATTATTCTAATAATTGTTCA
>NW_015399279.1:0-4461 GCF_001527695.2 Protobothrops mucrosquamatus
TGGGTTTCCCAGACCTTTGAGGAAATATAATATTCTGCCTTTTTAATATTTCCTTCTCTGGGGGGAGGGGGTGACTTCCCACATAAGGAAAAAGTTAAGATACTTATGGTTGGAACTCTCCACATCATTGACTGGGGTCTGCATTTAGCAAAATAGATGTGTGTGCTAGAGCCAAGTTCTTGAAGACTATCTAGAGGCAGATGCTTTAGGTCCAAAATGGAAAGTAAAGCTCATTAAGGAAATTGCATATTCTCACAGAATGAGAGGGAGAGAGGGAGGAAAGAAGGAAGGAAGGAAGGAAGGAAGGAAGGAAGGAAGGAAGGAAGGAAGGAAGGAAGGAAGGAAGGAAGGAAAGTTCTGACTATCTATGGAACCACCTTCTCTTGATGGCTTGTCCCCATCCAGTGAGATTTGTTAGAGTGCTTTATTCGGGTCCCTTTTCTCCCAGATTATCATCTTCTCAACTGCCACCTCCTTCTGAAGAATATCATACCTCACTGTTGGAATTCATTGTTGGAATGCATTTCTATGCAACAACTACAGTAATATTCAGCCAGTAGAGGCAGTATTTACAAGTTTGGATCTATAGCATATACTTTATGATCTTTTGTTCTAAGTAGAGTTTCCTGTTTCCAGTTACAGTTAAATAGTTGAGCAGTAAAGTACATGGTGACTGTACTCTTTTGTTTGCTCTGTGGTGCTTTATATAAAACAGAACTTCCAACACTTACCCTCCAAAATTAGATTGTCTCCTCATTTTGCTGGTATTTAGGAAGGCCATTAAAATGTGGCTTTTCTAAGGAGCCTTGAGGATGGAACAGTTATGAAAGTTTTGAAGGTTTCCTGAGGGCCAAGGGATTATATATTTTTTTCATCATATTATTTCATTTGCCTTTTTTTTACTCTAAGATAACCTAGAAGCCACTTAGTGTCCTTTGGGTTCGAGTGGCATGTAGAAAAACCCTAGTAATTAAATAATAAATAAATAAGCATTGAGAGGACATTTGCAGGGAGTTTTCTTTGACTGCACATTACAGCAGTCATTTTGATTTTGATTTTTGACACACACACACAGACATGCATACAGCCACACAGAGTCCCTGCTGTTAAGAAACATGTTATAACAGTATTGATAGTGCTAACCTGTATAATCTCCAGCTCTGACCGCTTCAAGCAAAAAACAATGACTCCTAGAAACAAAAATTTTCCTTCCCGAAATAATGTATTGTGTTTAGCCATGTTGCATTATGTATTTCACTACAGTTTCTATCCGATGACCAGCTGTGGCCTATTTTGCACAACCATCTCCAAGAGCTCAAAACGGTCCTGGATTGCAAGTAGCAAACATTCAGTGGATTTGTACATTACATTTATCTCCTAGTTTATCTAAGAGCTATGAGTCAAGAAGGAAGTTCATTGTCTCATTAAATTGACCGAAACCAACGACAGTAGTGGGCAGAGTTAGCTTCATGCCAACAGCCCTGAAAATTAATGCTATACTACTAAATTATCCTGCATGATTTTGCTTTCATTCAACTTGACAAAATGAAAATTGAAGCCAATATTCTTGTACAGCTAGTCCTCGACTTACAGCCACAATTGAGCCCAAATTTTCTGTTGCTAAGCAAGATAGTTGTTAGGAGTGTTTTGCCCCATTTAACAATCTTTATTGCCACAGTTGTTAAGTGAATTGCTGCAGTTGTTTGGTTAGCAACACGGTGGTTAAGTAAATCTGGCTTTTCCATTGATTTTGTCAGAAGGTCGCAAAAAGTGGTTCCAGGACTCCGGGACACTGCAACCGTCATAAATATGAGCCAGTTACCAAGCATCTGAATTTTGATCACATGACCATGGGGATGCTGCAACGGTCACAAGCGTGAAAAACAGTCCTAAGTCACTTTTTCCAGTTGTAACCTTGAACGGTCACTAAATGAATGATTGTAAGTCGAGGATTACCTGTACTTTATTGCTGGGTTTTCTAAAGAGTCTCCTTCAAGTGGAGGCCAACTTCTGATAACCACTTGAACAAATCCATACACAATAGTTTTCCTTGGCAAAAAAAAATGGTGAAGTAAAGTTGCTTAATAAATAAATTGTAGGATATGACCAGGCTGAGCCCGAGGGAAGGGTCAAACACTTCATAAGTCATGAGTCCCTGCAGCTCACTTTGAATGCCTCTCTTATCTCCTGCTCATTTCCCTTGACTGTTAGTTGGCCAGATTCTTGTAGAGAGCTTAAAGCTTGCAATAAATCTTTACACTCACTTAAACTGCCTGAATCCTCTGATTTCCCAGGCACTTGACATAAATACATAAAACAAGCTAAAATAGGATTGAGTAGTTTGTGGCTCCTGACGCGGCGGGAACTCAGCCCGTGACTGAATCGGACATTGAGTTTGATGTGCTCCTTGAACCAAGAGATTTAGTTGCAAGGTAGCCAAAGGGGGTGAGCCTGAGCCCTTTCCATTGCTCAACCACCTCTTCAACGGTTGACATCCTCTCTGACTTCCAGACTCCTGAGGGCATGCCACAGCTTCTTCAGAGGGCTGATGGCAGCCAGGAAGACATCCAGGCTGCAGATAGCAGCATTTTCCCTGGCCTTCAGCAATGAACCTCAAACATCTCCAACACGGGCCCGAGAAATCTGAAAGCAGTTCTCAATTCTCTTTAGAGAAAGGCAAAAGCTGCTTTGGCAGGGGAAAAAAAACTTTGAAGAAACTGAAAAGCAGAATGTCTATGGAGATTCTCAGTCATCCAGGTCATGGTTGTCCCAAAGGTGCTTTTTCAAAAGGTGACTGGACTTTGTTTTCCCTTTGAAAATGTTTTTCCTTCTCATCCCAAAAGCTCCTTCAATTCTCAATTGAAGAAGCTTCTTGGATGAGAAGCAAAACATCTTCAAGGAAAAACAAAGTCCAGTTGCCTTTTGAAAAAAAAAAAGCACCTTTGGGTGAAAGGCAGAACGCCACACATCATGAGTAAGGGTGGCTTCCTTTAATAAGGATTATATATCTATGACTGAGTCAGATATCTATGACTTTGGTGGCTAAAAAAGCCACCATTAAAATGAACGTTCTTCCGAAAATGTTGTTTCTATTTCAATGCATACCAATTCGGCTTAAAAAGGATTTTTTTTTACAAATTTGGATAGACTCATTTCAAAGTTCATATGGCAAGGGAAACGACCGAGAATCAGATTAAAACTATTACAAGATGCTAGAGAAAGAGGAGGATTTGGCCTACCAGACTGAACAAAATATTATCAGGCAGCGGCGTTGGTCTGGCTAAGCGAGTGGATGCATCTCAAAAATACAAGATTATTAGCACTAGAAGGTCATGACCTACAGACAGGGTGGCATGCTATTTTGTGGGAAGAAAGACATTTAGCCCAGCAATACTTCCGGAAGCATTATATTAGGAGAGCACTATTGGATATCTGGAAAAAAATAAAAAGAAATAATTATATGAAAATCCCCAACTGGGTGTCTACATTAGAAATCTACACACATCCAAATTTGATAAAACGTGGGGGTGCTGTCACCTATAAAGATATTTTGAATGAGAAAGGAGAATTAAAAGCGAGAAATACCTTAAAGGAAGAAGGAATTGATTTGGAATATCTTCAAATCCAATCCAAATTTAATAAAGACAAAAAGGAACGGGGCATAAAGCAAGACTCTTCAGAATTAGATAAAATCTTATTTAGTAGGGAAGGCAAGACTATAAGTAAACTATATCGATATTTATTAGAGCAAGATATGATTGAGGAACAGGTGAAAGAAACGATGATAACTTGGTGTAAATATTTTGGGCACAATATTGATTTGGATAATTGGCAAAGTTTATGGGAAAAAATCCTAAAAATTATTCTAGCAACCTCCTATAAGGAAAACCTCTATAAGATGTTTTATAGGTGGCACTTCCCTCCCACAAGACTAGCACGAATGAACAAGGGGAAATCCTCGATATACTGGAAGTGTGGAGAGATTGTTGGGAATTACTACCACATGTGGTGGCAATGCCCAAAGGCACAAACATTTGGGAACTTATTAAAGAAATGTCTGGAAGAAATTTTGCTAATAGATATAGAGGAATTTATATAATATAAATTCCAAACCGGAATTTTTTTTATTGGGAATTATAGAAGGAAAATATAAGAAAGATACAAATTATTTACTACTGCATATAGTAACAGCGGCACGAATAGCTTTCGCTCAAAACTGGAAAGAGAAAGATACTCCAACCGAAGAGGAAATATTACTGAAAATTTTCAATTGCGCTGAAATGGATAGACTTACATGGGAACTCAAGGATAAAAGTGAAACTAAGTACTACAAAATCTGGGAACAATTTTATGATTGGATAGACAATAAGAGGGTAGCCAAGACAAATGTATAGTGTTAGAATAAAATATAAATTATAGACAAATGTATATTTAAAAGATAAATAGATATACAGAAATAAG
>NW_015399279.1:4813-6654 GCF_001527695.2 Protobothrops mucrosquamatus
ATGTCGGAAGATGTATGGAACCAGTGACGTCATATCTATGTCCAATGTGTTTTTAATTTTGTATGATTAATAAAAATTTATTAAAAAATAAATAAAAAAAATATCTATGACTTTGGCTGAGCACCAAAGAATTGAGGCCTTTGAACTATGGTGCTGGAGAAGAATCCAGCAAGTCCCCTGGACTGCAAGGCGATCAAACCGGTCAGTCCTAGAGGAGATCAACCCTGATTGCTCCTTAGAAGGCCAGATCCTGAAGTTGAAACTCAAGTACTTTGGCCACCTAATGAGAAGAAAGGACTCACTGGAGAAGAGCCTAATGCTGGGAAAGATCGAGGGCAATAGAAGAAGGGAACGATAGAGAAGGAGGTGGCTGGATGGAGTCACTGAAGCAGCAGGCGTGAGCTTAAATGGACTCCAGAAGATGGTAGAGGACAGGAAGGCCTGGAGGAACGTTGTCCATGGGGTCACGATGGGTCAGACACAACTTCGCCACTAACAACAACAATCTATGACAGGGGGAAACAAACCTCCATTTCCTCTTTTTTTTAAAAAAAAAAAAGCATTGCTATTATAGAATGTTCTTCCCCTTTTTGTTAGGTCATTTCTATGGGAAAAGATTACTTTGAATTATTTTGGGGAAGCAATTAAATAGGTAGCCACAAACCCTTTGCAGGTCATCCTTGACATGCAGCCAATCGTTTAGCATCCATTCCAAGTTATGAGGACACTGAAAAAAGTGATTTAGAACCAGTCCTCACACTTATGACCATTGCAGCATCCTTACAGTCATGTGATCAAAATTTGAACGGCCTGGATTTACAACATTTGCAACATCCCTGGGTCATGTGATTGTCAGTTGCTACTTCCCAGCAAGCTTCCAACAAGCAAGTCAATGGGGGAAGCCTGATTTGCTTAACGGCTGTATGATTCACTTAACAAATGCAGTGATTCACTTAAGAATCATGCGGGGGGAGGAGGAGTCGCAAAATCAGGCGTGACTCCCTTAACTGCTTCACTTAGCAACTGGAAAATTCTGGTCATAGACCGAGGACTTACCTGTACAGCAAAACGGAAAACCTCATCCAGTTGCTCCTTTTTTGTATTTCTTTTTCCATTTGCACAAGGTGGGAAAGAAAAGAAAAAAAGGTCCCACCAGTCAGCAGTACTAAAAAGCACACATTTCCATAGCTCTCTATAACCCTGCAGTCTATTTGTTCTGGGATCCTATCATTCTGGGAAAGCTTCCTTGTTCTTTACCTTGCTTTTGATCTATTTTCGTACCTGCTTCTCTCACTCTTAAGGTTTTTAGGCTTATTCCTATCCTGTCTCTAAGATGGAGCAATGTAGCTAAGTCACCAGCTGATGAGCGGCAAAGTGGGTGAGGCCATAATTTGTCTGTCTGTCTGTCTGTCTTGCTCTTTCTATTTATCCCGTCTGTCTCTATCTATCTATCTATCTATCTATCTATCTATCTATCTATCTATCTATCTATCTATCTATCTATCTACCTACCTACCTACCTACCTACCTACCTACCTACCTATCTATCATCTATCTATCCTGTCTGTCTGACTGTCTGTCTCTCTCTCTCTCTCTCTTGCTCTTTCTATTTATCCTGTCTGTCTCTCTCGCTCTGTCTGTCCGTCCATCCGTCCGTCCATCCATCCATCCATCCATCCATCCATCCATCCATCCGTCCATCCGTCTATCCGTCTGTCTGTCTGTCTGTCTGTCTGTCTGTCTATCTATCCTGTCTGTCTGTCTCTCTTGCTTTCTATTTATCCTGTCTGTCTGTCTGTCTGTCTGTCTGTCTGTCTGTCTGTCTGTCTGTCTGTCTGTCT
>NW_015399280.1:0-3047 GCF_001527695.2 Protobothrops mucrosquamatus
GATCAGAAGTATAGATGTCCAGTTTTTGTGGGATATTGAACTTTCTTAAGGAGAATGGAGATATAAAGGGGGTCCCAAACCAATGTTTAGAATCTCCAAACCCTTTTCTTCTTCCCTTTATAAGCCACAGAATTCCTGCCATCCTTAGCAGCAGGAAAAGAGATAGGTACCGCTGTATGCTGTGATTTTTCCAGCAAGTATGAAAACATCATTTTGTGGTAGATGATGTGCTTGGCCTTTTCAGTAATCAATGGCCATAAACGATGTTTGTGCCTTGAAGCCATATCAAGGGATGAAGTTTCCAATCATCTCTGGTGGAAGCTCTGGGAGCATGAGAGCTCTTCCAATGTGGTTATTTACATCCATGCCAGAGCCTGGAAGAAATTAAGGGCACTTACTAGGCTGATGGGCTTTACTTCAGAACAGAGCTCTAAATGGTATTGATGGGAGGCTAAAAGCTACACCGTCCTTCTTCCTTAGTTGCAGTTTTTTGGCGGAAACTTAAGAGGATTGGAGAAACTGTCATCTTCCTGACAAAATTTTTTTTTAGCAGGACTAGAGCTGGGACAGAAACCTGAAACTCACAAGATTGCATTGACTCATGTTTAAATCTCGTACTTCCCTTATTTCAGTAGCCCCCAATCTTTCGGGCACCAGGGACCGTTTCCGTGGAGTTTTTTCCATGGACCGGAGGGGGCGTGGTTTCACGTGGTGACTGCATTCACTTGTTTGTGCAGCCTGGTTTCTGACATGCTGTGGCCTGGTGCTGGTCCATGGACCGGGGCTTGGGAACCCCTGCCTTACTTGGTTTGGAAGAGAGATGGTCAAGAGAAAGATGCAATCTAAAGCACTGAACTGGAAAAGGCTGTTTTTCATTTATTTTCTGGGCAGTCTTTCCATATATATACAGTGTATATCACAACAATCCTGTACAGACTGTGAGAGAATGACTGGCCCAAAGTCACCTAGCCAGCTTTCATGCCTAAGGTGGGGCTAGAACTCACTGTCTCCTGGTGATTGACCCAAAGTCACCCAGCCAGTTTTTATGCCTAAGGTGGAACTTGAACTCACCGTCTCCTGGTGATTGACCCAAAGTCGCCTAGCTGGCTTTCATGCCTAAGGTAGGACTAGAACTTATCGTTTCCTGGTTTCTAGCCTTGTGCCTTAACCACTAGACCAGATTGCCTTGCACTAAGGAGGATTCCCCCACCCACCCTGATTCAAAGAAAGTAGCTTTGAATAGACCAGGATAAAAGTGTACAGTTACAAAGTGTTCATACTTCCCGAAATGACCTAGAAGAAACTTCCTTGCTGCAGACAATGGCTGTAGATTTCTTTCTACAGAAAATTCCTGAACATCAGCTAAGGCTCTGGTAAAAATACTCTTGTCTTACTATATTCAGACTGAATAAGGAGTAAGCGTGCACCCTCAAGTCATCTACACACACACACGCACGCACGCACGCACACACACGCACGCACACACACACACACACACACCCAGCACGAAGATAAATTTTGATCCTTGGGCTAATGACAGCATCTCTAACAGTGTCTCTTATCTTGCAGTTCGGGCCAAATTGCTTTCAAATTATTTTCAAATTGTGTTGTGATTTTTTTTTTAAATTTCCCCAGCCTCAGAATGGAGCCAGTCAAGGTTCAAGTGGAAAAGAGTTTTAGTGGGCTGGGCTGGAAGACAAATTTAGCACAAGGGGCCACAGGAATTTGACCTGAACAAAAATTGAAAGTAAAAAATATATATGGCAAGTGGTGAGCGGAAGATAAAAACAAAGGCACAGTTGTGTCAGATTTTGCACCTGCACACTTGAGAATGAGAGGATGGGGATGATCACAGTGCCCACAGATGAGATGGGAAAGTGACATTGCGGCAAAATGCAGCAATTTAGAGCTTCTTCTGTTTCAAATTCTCAATGTTTTTCTGTTTTCTGCTTTAATCCAGGTCCACCCTTTTTGTACCCAATGAGCAAGCTTAGCTTTCATTGAACTGGGGTTTGTGGCATGGGGTGTATCCCCTGCATGCATGATAGTGTGTCTTTAAATACTCCTTTCCTTTTTGCCACCTTTGATAACCCTCCTCACCAAGCCTCTTGATACTGGTGTAAATTGTGTCGCTTATGCACTAGCATGCACTGCCCGGATATTGGAAAAAGAAGGGATGTTAATAACCCCCCTTTTGTTGCTTAAACTGAATCTGAAAGCACACCTCAAAATTTGTATTGGATTCAAGGAATATCTGATCTGTGCATGCAAAGAAATGGCTTTGCATTGTGAACAGCAGTGGTTATTGTTGTGTCCTGAGCCTGCAAGAGGCAGGCTCGGGATGTTGCAAGAGTCCCGGGCATTTGCAGAAGCTGCCCGGGACCAGACTGAGCGGCGCCAGCCTTGTGCGCATGCGCAAGGCGGGAAAAGACCGCCTCATGATTGGTTGAACTTGCCCGGGGATCAGAAGGTATAAATAGAGGCCTGCGTGCCTCTGCTCGGGTTGTTCGTATTTGGAAGCAGAGAATAAAGACTTGTTAGAAATGCTTCGTCTCAAGCGCCATTGTTCTCCGGACTTCACACTGGCGACGAAGGTGGGATACAGTCTCTACAGCTAGGAAAGCTTGAAGACTCACCCAAAGAAGTCCGGAAGAAAAAACGGCGTTGAAGTCAGCGTTATCCTGCCAGTACGGAATCGCTGGAGGGTGCGTGCGACTGAAGAAGAAGAAGACCTGATCCTCGATCATGGCGAAAGTTGGGCGTTTAGCGGAATTCGACGTCTCTCACCCCGAGAGGTGGGAATCTTATGTGGCAAGAGTCGAGACGTATTTCCGCATAAACCAGATTTGGGAGGAAGGCTTAAAGGCTGCCACATTGTTGTGCGTTTGTGGGCAAGACGCCTTTGAGATCGCCGAGAGCTTAATCGCCCCGGACTCGCTGGAAACGGTATCATACTCCGACCTGAAGAAAACTTTAAAGGAACATTTCCAGCCCAAGCAATCTGTCATGGCTTGGAGGCACACATTTCAACAGAGAGATCAGCGAGT
>NW_015399280.1:5076-6654 GCF_001527695.2 Protobothrops mucrosquamatus
TGCCTGTTGATGATGCTGCAGCTGAGGCCCAAACTATTGTCACCCATCGTGGAGCTTTCAAGGTGAAGAGGTTACAGTTTGGGGTGAATGTCGC
Source organism: Protobothrops mucrosquamatus (assembly GCF_001527695.2). Taxonomy (NCBI): domain Eukaryota; kingdom Metazoa; phylum Chordata; class Lepidosauria; order Squamata; family Viperidae; genus Protobothrops; species Protobothrops mucrosquamatus. The sequence continues at coordinate 5,171 of NW_015399280.1, forward strand.
TCCTGGCATTTTTCAGAGTGTAATGGAAAACACCCTGAGGGGTATTCCTGGTGTATGTCCTTATTTTGATGACGTTCTCATCGCAGGAGACTCTCCACAAGTGCTAGCTGAGCATTTAAAGGCTGTTTTGCTTCGTTTCCGGAGAGCAGGTCTTAAACTAAAACAGGACAAATGTAAGATTGGTGTACAATCCACTGAGTTCCTAGGTTTCAAGATAGATGCGCAGGGTATCCACCCATCTGATGCTAAGCTCAAAGCTATTCAGAAGGCTCCAAGCCCCAAGTCTAAGGGCGAACTGCAAGCCTTTTTGGGTTTATTGAATTTCTATCATGCTTTTCTACCTCACAAAGCTGCTATTGCTGAACCTTTGCACAGACTTCTTGACAAGAATGCGTGTTGGTGCTGGACCAAAGTCCATGAGGCCAGTTTCAATGAGGTTAAAGCCTTGCTTACATCCAATGCGGTGTTGGCTCATTTTAATGAGCAGTTGCCAGTGTGCCTGGCTTGTGATGCCTCACCCTATGGTGTGGGCGCTGTTCTTAGCCATTTGATGGCTGATGGGACTCAGGTCCCTGTGGCTTACTACTCTAGGACCTTATCTGCTGCTGAGCGCAACTATGCTCAAATTGATAGGGAGGCTTTGGCTCTGGTGGCTGGCATTAAAAAGTTCCATGACTTTATCTATGGCCGCCATTTTACGGTCTTTACTGACCACAAGCCTTTGCTGGGGCTATTCACTACCTCCAAACAAACCCCTCATATCCTGTCCCCTCATATGCTGCGATGGTCCATCTTCCTCTCAGCTTATGACTATTCACTGGTCCATAAGCCTGGTAAGGAAATGGGTCATGCAGATGCTTTAAGTAGGCTGCCATTACCTACTGTGGAGCCTGATCCCGCTCCTGCTGTACATATATTGTCCATTCAGGAGTTGCCTGAATGTCCCCTCAATGCTAGGGATGTGGCTGCTGAAACTGCCACTGACCACACGCTCAAACCCTCTCTGGGTGGCCTGACAGGTGCCCTGCGGAGGATTTTCAACGTTTTTGGGTCAAGAGGCACGAGTTGTCCACTTTCAATGGCTGCCTCCTCTGGGGATCGAGAGTTGTGATTCCGGCCTCGTTGAGGGCTAGAATCTTGATTTCATTACATGAGGGCCACCCTGGAATTGTTAGGATGAAGGCGCTTGCACGCAGCCACCTGTGGTGGCCTGGCATTGACAGGGCCATCGAGTCCCAAGTTCATGGGTGTCATGCCTGCCAACAGTCCAGGCCTGAAATGCCCGAGGCCCCTGTACACAGGTGGGAGGAAACACACACTCCATGGTCTAGAATACATGTAGATTACGCTGGGCCCTTTCAGGGTCAATTCTTCCTGGTTGTTGTTGATAGCCATTCCAAATGGCTGGAGGTCGTGCCTGTGTCTTCTACCACAGCCGCCAAGACTATTCAAGTGTTGAGGAACATTTTTGCTGCACACGGGTT
>NW_015399281.1:0-2303 GCF_001527695.2 Protobothrops mucrosquamatus
AGAAGAAGAGGGAAGTAGGGAAGAAAGAGAAGGAAGGGAGAAAGGAGAGGAGAGAGAAAAGAGTAAAGGAGGGGAGAAGGAAGTAGGAAGGTTGGAGGAGAGAGTGGTGAAAGAGAAGAGGAGAGGAGAGGAAGAAGAGGGAAGTAGGGAAGAAAGAGAAGGAAGGGAGAAAGAAGGTAGAGAAAAAGGAGTGGGGATGCAGTAAAAGGGGAAATGGGCGAGAAACACCAAAAGTCATGTGCATGTATTTATTTCATTAAAAGTATCTTATATATAAGAATGTAAAAAGAATGTATGTTAATATCTGATAAATATCACAGTATATGTATGGGGGAAATTTTGGAAAAATAAAAAATAAATAAATAAATAAATAAATTGTGTAGAAATCTTACAGCCTACGTGTAGAAATTTTTGTGTAGAAATCTTACAGTCTACATGTAGAAATCTTACAGCCTACATGTAGAAATTTTACAAGGTACGGTACGTGTAGAAATTGTGTAGAAATCTTACAGCCTATGTGTAGAAATGTTTGTGTAGAAATCTTACAGTCTACATGTAGAAATCTTACAGCCTACGTGTAGAAATTTTAGAGTACGTGTCACTTAACTTCACTTTTTATTCTAAAATTTTATTCCTTACACATGCATAATTCATTGCCGTTATTTCGAACCTTTGTAAGGGGTGCAAGAATATATCAGAAGCATTCTAGGGGTGCAGCAGGGTATAGAAATGGTTGGGGTCTGCTGATCTAGAGGCTGCTGAATGACATGAGTAGGGATGTAAATTTTTGCTTTATGTTTTTGAAGTAATGATTTGCCTGAATAGAGCTATAGATGGGTAGTAAATCTGGGAAGACAAGTGAATACTTATTTGGTGGGGAAATGAGTGGGGCAAAGCAAGTGTGATATCTTCCTATTATAGGTATATTATATTAATTATGTTATTATAGATGGATAAGAAGGCTCCTGGTTAGGGACATAGAGTTCTTCCTTTGTTATATCTAATCACGGTATAACATGTACTGGCAACCTCTTTTATTTTCTGCCACATTCCTATAAGGTTGCATCCATTTTATCCCCAGCCTATGAGGGAAACAACTTTAGCCCATTCTTAACCCACCAGGGTTAAAAAGGCATTTCCTTCTTGGTCGCTCTCCAAGGTCCTAATCTTGGCTAAGCTTTCATCCACATTGTACTGGATGGAAGTCGGGACTGCACTGACTGGGAACCAGGACAATAGAAGTTTGATAGTGATAAATGCTGGGAACAAGAAATTTCAGGCCAATGGAGATTTCTGCTAGTAGCCCTACTACTGAGCTGTGAGAAAAACTTCATGGATTATATGCTTGGAACTTTCATGTGACCTTCAGTAACGAAGAAGTGGACTGGCCTCCACAATGCTTTAAGGCCTGTGAGGCTATCAAGAGTCTTTCCATTTGAAGCAACTTTCTTGTTTCTTAGGAACTCATTTGGGTTTAAAACAGGAAGAGGGGGCAAAAGGGCACTGCTGCTGGCTGGCATGCCAATCTCTCTGTGCAGCAGGTCATCAAATGAAAGTGTCTCTCTGATGTTTCTCATAAGATGTTTAATAACACTGTGGCCTAGTTTAAATCCCAGTCTTCTATCTATCTTTTGATTTCATTATCTTTCTGCAAGCTGGTCAATCTGCAGCAGTAATGTTCCTGGCATCTGACACTGTGAGCAGAATGCTTAGTGCATCTTGAGTCTGGGATACTTATAGATATTTCTATCTGCCACAAAAAAAGCTCTCACTTTAGCTACTCTGAACCAGCATTTCCTAACCTGGGCCATTTTAAGATGGGTGGACTTCAGCTCCCAGAATTCCCCAGCCAGCATGCTGGGATTTGAAATCCACCCACCTTAAAATGGCCAAGATTAAGAAACTCTGCTCCGAATACTACAACTGTAGTTCTGATTGTTTAAAAAAGGAAGAGGATGAATTAATCATTAGGCAAAGTATATTGAGACTATTTAATTTATGCCAAACGTTAACCCAATACTTAGTACACTAAATGGCACTGAAAGGAATAGCCAAGTGAGAAAAATAAAGCTGTAGTCATTAAAAGTTCAGAGAATGGCTCCAGGAATAACTATTCTAAAACGTAGAGCTGAGTAATTATTTTGTGGGACTCTGATTTCAGTATGTGGTGAGAATTCTGGAGATTTTCTTCCCAGTATCATCTTTCATAGGCCATGCTCCTTGGATCATTTCCTCTTTCTGTAAAGAGCTAGGCAGAGACCTTGAGGGGATGATTATCATGTGAACAACTCATCAGTTGGTGC
>NW_015399281.1:4477-6653 GCF_001527695.2 Protobothrops mucrosquamatus
GGGGGGATGGGGGTGGGAGGGAGTATAGAAATAGAGTTAATAGTATTGACTTAAGGGGGAAGTAGGATACATTAAAATAATAATAGATTATTCATATGTATGAGTTAATTATATTGAAATAATTTGAATTGTATAAGTATGATTTTGTTTTGATTAATTGATGGCCTTGCCACCATGTTAAATAAAAAACAATAAAAATTTTGTTGGAAAAAAAAAAGGAAAGAAAAGAGAACAAGAATTTGGTGGACTCTGTTTATATAAGCAGGAAAATCAAGTCAGGCAAGAGTTTTTAATGTGATCAAAAGGATTAAAATTAGATTTGGTGGTAAGTGGCTTATAAAAGTGGAGAGAATCAGGCCTATTGTAAGTAAAACTTACTAGAAAATGACTGGAGGGATAAAGATCACCTTGCCTGCATTATTTCTGTGCATAGATAAATTCTGCAAATAAAAAGTGCAACCTTCCCACTTAGATTGCTTCTAAGCATAGTAGATAAAGAAATTATAGATGTTGGCTGCTCTCTAACTATGGAGAAGGTGAACTTTCTTGGAAGCTCTCGGTTGCCAAAAGCTGTCTTTCTAGTCTTCGATATAATACTAAAGAGTCATTTTACAATGGTTAGAATGCAGTTTTGCAGGCAAACTCTAACCACAGCCAGGAGTTCGATTCTGACAGGCTCAAGGTTTGACTCAGCCTTTTGAGGTCAGTAAAATGATTGTTGGGGGCAATATGCTGACCTTTGTAAACTGCTCAGAAAGTGCTGTAAACCACTGTGGAGCAGTGTTTAAGTCTAAGGGTTGTTGCTGTTGCTATGGCTAAAGCTCCCAAACTGTACTCCTTGGGTTGATGAGGTCTCCCAAATGTTTACTATAGTCTCTTTTCATTCTTCAATCAAGAGATAGTGTTGTATCTGTATTACATTACTGTACTGTACAATACTACTACCGTATTACTAATCTTCATCCTGAGAAAATTACTGGCTATAGCTAGGCCATACATGTTATTTATTACATCACTTTTCTCTCAACAAGAACAAACTTCTAGGCTGGCTGAGTGGTTAGGACTGCCTCAAATTCACCCAGTGACCTCATGGCTATGATTGGAATGGAACCTGGGTCTTCACTATTTAGTTCAATACTTTAACCACTCTTACACACTGCCACTCAGGATGGAAGTATTTACTAGACCAACTGAGTAGGTACAAAAAGAAATGTGCAGCCAGCTTTCAAGATCTCCAGATTTCTTCATCAGCAAGAAGCAGATAGTGTTGGGTTTTCCAAACTGTGAGGGGAAGAGTCCAGGGAGGTGTGAAGGACCTTTTAGTTCCATTGTTGCAATACATCTTCCTTTCCCAAAGTTTCATTGTGTTGTTTTCATTGTTCATTTATAGAATAGAATAGAGCTGGAAGGGACCTTGGAGGTCTTCTAGTCCAGCCCCCCGCTCAAGCAGGAAAACCTAGACCAGTGATGGCGAACCTTTTAGAGACCGAGTGCCCCAAAACTAGCCCCTCCCTGCTCCCCCACCCACCCCTGCTCTGCCCTCGTTCTGCCTGCTCTGACCCCACCCTGCCCCCCACCCACCCGCAGGGCTACTTACTGCCTCCATGGCCTGCCGCAGATTGCCCAGGCGGCCCATGGCGGTCATGCCCTCTGACCACACCCCACAGCATCAACTGCGTATGATGGGGCGCGAGGGCAGAGTCTTGTCCCCGCTGCCTGGCTGCCATGTTCTTGGCTGCGCTGCTCCGCGTGGGCTGCGCTTTGGGGTGACTCTCCTCCAGGGCGCTGCTGGTAAGGAGGGGGGCCCGGGGGAAGCGGGGCTGGGGTGACGGCACATGTGCCCACAGAAAGGGCTCTGAGTGCCGCCTCTGGCACTCATGTCATAGGTTCGCCACCACTGACCTATACCATCTCAGACAATGTTCATTCCAGTGTTTGGATTTTAGGCATGTTGTGTATATTAAGATAATATAAATGGAGGTGTGATGGCAAAATGTTTAGAAATCCCTGCAGTGGTGGCTAGGAGGATAAAGAGATGAATGGGAAAGGCTGATTTGATTCCGAAGTTATGGGATCTGTATGGTGGCAGGATACCAAGCAAATATTCAAGCTACTTAGCACTATGATAGTTTCAGATCATACCCTATTGGATGTTCTTTTATGTATAGCCTAGGTT
>NW_015399282.1:0-6653 GCF_001527695.2 Protobothrops mucrosquamatus
GGTCCAGTCTACCCTAAGGGGATGTTTTGGAAGGGAGGAGAAACTGCTGTGTAGGCTGCCTTGAATTCCCAGAGAGAAGAAAAAGAAGAAAAGATATAAATCTGGCAATTAGTAAGAGATAACAACAATAACCGAAAGTTAAGAAAAAGCAGAATACCTTGCTTCCTCAAATCTTTTCACATAAATTCTGGAACACAAGAAATCTGTGCTATGTACAAGCTCAGCTCTCTTAAGTCAATTGTGAAGGCCTGGGAACTAGACTTTGTGCTATTAAATGGGGTGATCTTTACTAATCTTCTCAGGAAATCAGGAATTCTAGAATAAGTCCTACATAGACACAGGTACATCAGAAATTCAATAATAGTTCATTGCAATATTATGTTGTGTTATATTGTGTTGTGTTGTGTTGTGTCGTGTCGTGTCATGTTGTGTTGGGTCATGTCGGGTCAGGTCATGTTATAATAAGAGAAGGCTAGTTTGACTGTATAATTGGCTGCTGTGGCACACTGGTGCAGTGATTAAAGTGCAATTTTCAGGCAAACTCTGCCCACAGTCTGAAGTTCAATCCTGATGGTGCTCAAGATTGATTCAGCCTTCTATCCTTCTGAGGTTGGTAAAATGAGGGCCCAGATTATTGGGGGACAATATGTAAATAAGGCTGACATTGTAAACTGCCCAGAGAGTACTGTAAAGCGCTATGGGCAGTACATAAGCATAAATGCTATTGCTATAAAGCCAGTATACAACATACAAACTATGCTGTATATGGTTTTTATAGCAATAGCATTCATTAGTCAAGCATTTCTCTGGGCAACCATCTGGTGTCTGGGAGACATACAGTCATCTGGAGGAGTTCAGGAGTACCAATGGAGTAAATGATCATGGAAAGAGGTGATTCTGGGATTTTTGTTTTAGCTTTTCTGCATTTGGGGGTAGAGTTTTTAGCTTGATACTTTTTAAAAACTGCTAAATATTTAACCTAATCTAATGTTCAGAGGAGCCAAGAAAACTGCGTCCTGCTGAGCTAAGCCTAAGTCAAAAACTGGGCAAGGTCCAGCCCAGAAGGAGGCATGGCAGATTTCTGACTTAGTCTCAACTGAGCAGGAAGGCTGAGATTACCCACCGGTGGATTCTACACTCATCATGCTGGAGAAGGCTAGGTTTCAATTGGTACTAAAAATTCCATATGCTTCCTAATCCCAAATGGCAGACTGCTAATTGGAGTAGTTTCTAATTATGTAAAAACCAGAGTCGCAGGGTCCCCCTGCCATTCTGTAGAAGCAGGTCATCCACCCTCATTTTTTAAAATCTTTCTAATGATCTAGCAATGTTTCTCAACTTTGACAAAAAGAGGTATGGACTTCAACTCCCAGCATTCCCCTGGGGGGCAGAATTCCACTGGGCTGGGGAATTATGAGAGTTGAAGTATACCTCTTTTAAAGTTGCTAAGGTTAAGAAATGCTGATATAGCATAAGCATGTGCAAGCTTTTTTTAAGGTGAGGACAAAGTTGTCATCTAAATATGATCGTAATTTGCACACAAACAAGGCCGTCCGCTTCTCGTATGCGTTATTGTTTGGTCAGTATAGTTCATGACAGAAATATATCACAGCAGCCTAAAAATCATGGGACATATAACCAATATGACTATGGATTTTGACCATGGATTCTAGATAAAGAACATGCTGCCTTACACCAGGGAGATAATTGATCCACTAAGCTCAAGATTGTTTACAATGACTGGTAGAAATTGTCCAGAACTACTTCTTTTAGGGAATCATCCAGGAAAGATTTTTTAAAAAAAATGTGTTTGCTATGACAATCCAATCTGGGAATATTTTTGCGCAATAACATCTTCCGTTGGCTACAATGAAAGTACAGTGGTACCTCAGTATTTGTTATTAATTGGTTCTGAGAGACATGACAAGTACTAAAAATGACGAGTACCAAACAAACCACATGAACTACCACGGGACCCTTTATTTCAATTGGAAAGGACTTCCTGTCTGCCCTTTTTGAGATACCACTGTGCACAGGCCAAATATGGGCCAATCGCGGGCCGGATTCGGCGCTCAGACCTTGTGTTTGACATATCTGCATTAGAATATAGGAATCTACTTGTGCTACTTAAATGGGATTTTTATTACAGTTAAGAGCTAAGATATAGAATTTTATATATTAATTAATGTTACTCTTTTACTGTTACTATTTGGAAGTTGTCCTGGTAAGCAGCTTGGAGAAGATATTACATTTGATTTGCCTATTGTTAAGAGATGGGTTATGGGATGAAGTGTTTTATATTTGTTAACCATGAGGAAGTGAAATAGATCATAGAATTGTTTATATTTGTCATGATGAAGGTGGGAAGTTACTTTCTTGGGGGAAGGATGGAAATTTATGTATGTAGCATATTCTTGCACTTGTTTCCTTCTTTATTTTTTTCTGGTTGTACTATTTTGTTGCTCTTTTAAAAACTTTTAATGCATTATATTAAAAAAAAGTGCATGGGGTTTTTTTTAGTTTTACTTCATCCTATTTTCATTGGTGTTTTAAGATATTTCTCTTGCTAGATTCACAATCCTCTGGCCTTCTGTTTATTTTTGATGTAATCGCTCCATGGGTCTCGCAGTACAAACTGACCTTATCCATACCCTGTTAAATTGGCAAGAGAACTGGAATTTAATACCCATCACTTTTTGCACTTCCCAAGCAATTCTAAACCTAAAGAATATGAGGAAATATATATTTTGAGGAAAAAATAAGAAAGAAAGTTTATTTATTTTTAAAAAATAAATTTTTAAAAGCATAATTAGCTGCCCAAAGGTGCCTGGAATAGCAAGGCAAGTTGCATATAAATTTAATAATAAATAATTTATATTAAAAATACACAAATACAGACACACAAATTTAAAAGGAAATAATTGTCCTGCTGCTTGGGGCTGTTCCACATGGAGCTATTTCTGTTGATGATACCAGGTTATTATTCAGTACTGGACCATTAAAGGCTTCTCCTGCTGTTGAAAACTTTGGTATGGGATCAGTTGTTCATTAGGACAACTTCTTCTCAAGTACTGCTGTTATGTCCTGGGCCTTCTGAGTGACTCAGCAGGTGCAGGAAGCTGCAGAGAGCCCCGGGCAGGCCACGTGGTTGCCCGGGACCAGACAGGCTGTCTCCAGCCTATTGCGCATGTGCAAGGCGGGAGAATCCGTTGCATTGATTGACTGACACTGTCCCTGCAAAGGGGTATATAAAGGAATCCGCGCCATTTTGTTTTGGTTCTGTTGGAGATTCAATAAAGAAGTATCTGTTGTTCGTCTGCCTCGTCTCAATGCCTTACCAATGCACAGAACAGAACAACTGCCTTCTGTTACAGTGAAGAGTAATCAACTTATTCTCCAAAGCAGCAGAGGGCAGGGCAAGAAGTAATGGGTGGAAGGTTGTTAAAGAGAGATCCAACCTATAAATAAGGATAAATTTTCTGAAATTAAATTAAAATGAATCAATGGAATAGCTTGCTTCCTGGAGTTGTACCAATAAAGGAGAATGTTTGTATCTCAGAGTTGAATGGAGGGGGTCCTTGGTGCTCTCTGAGATTGGTTGTTTTCTTGCAGACATTTTACCAGCATTCATGATGTTACCTAGTTTGGGTAATGAAATGTCTGCAAGAAAACAAACAAGCTCAGAGAGCACCAAAAACCCTTCACTCCTGGAGCTGTGGATGCTCCATCACTGGAAGTTTTAAAGAATAGACTAGACAGCCATTGGACTGGGATGGTATAAGGTCTTCTGCCTTGAGCAGGAGGTTGGATTAGAAGACATCTGAGGTTCCTTCCAGCTCTATCATTCTAAGTTCTATGCTTGCCTCATGAGTTCATGGCAGGTGACTTTTGTCAGACTTCTCACCAACCACTGCAATAGGTTCAGGAACCTACTTAGAGCACATGTTTGAAGACGTGCCATAGCTACATTAGCGGTGCTACTACAAGCAGAAGTGAAACCATATATGTGTAGGGGATCTGCCTAGTGCAGTATAGAGAACTTGAGGCATTAATCAAGGTATCTACCTAAAATGACAATATATTATAGGAATTCAATTTAACTAAATGTGATCAATAAACAATATATCACATAGCACAATAACAATAATCACTACTGTTCTGTTTTTAAAGGGTCTAAATGCAGGTGTATGAAAGGAGAGAAATCATAAATACAATAGCTTTTTAAAACTATTTTTTCTTTGCCTGGTTTCTTTTATACTTTTTAATATTTCAATTGTATTAAAGTTGTTTTGTTCATCTATTTTTTTCTTTCTATTAAGGTGCATAAACTCTCTCTCTCTCTCTCTCTCTCCCTCTCTCTCTCTCTCTCTCTCTCCATTTTTCATCCTTCCCCCCTTTTTCTGAAGAACACAAGTGTTGACTTAAAGGACCCATGTATGCATCACTTCACTCTCTCTGCTCCATACCAAACGTGTTTTTTTTAATTTTCTTTTCAGCTGTAGCTTAAATAATTTGGTGTAAGAACTGTTTACCTTCTTTCATTTTATTTGGAAATCCAATAGCATTGCAAGCACATTGTAAATTAGACAGTAGTCATTAAAAGGACAGGTAGAAAGACAGATTGGCAATAAAAATAAAATATACCATCAAATTACAGTAATAATAAAGGTAATAGGACTGCCTGACAGAATATAATTGATGCCAGTTTTGGCTTATACAATTCTATGGGTCTGATGTTAGCACCAAATAAACAACAAACATAATCTCTAGAAGTAAGTGATGCATAACATCTGCAATACATAAGATTAAATTTCTGGAAGGCTATGCATTATACGGAAACCATTAACTGTCTAGAAATGCAATGCCCTGTAATGCAGCAATTACTTGTTGCTGGCTTTTTAATATTATTTCAACATAGATGTGATAGAATCTCCATATTAAAAGTCTCTTATGTGTTGTTAGCAGGCACCAATGCCAATGTATGCTTCCTTTAGTATCCTTGCTTTTAATATATCTTTAAAATATAACACTTTGAAAGATGTCTGACTTTCCAGCTAGGAAGTACTTGGAAAGTCAGACATCTTTCAAAGTGTTATATTTACTTATCAAGTATGTACTCCACACATGGTTGAATAATACCCAGGCTCCACATTTATGCTTTGGGTTATATCAGAAGTAGCCCTTAACCATCAGACATAAACACATTTGAGAGAATAAACCTTCACAAATTTGCTTTAATGCAAATTAGAAAGCATGCAAAGAAGGAAGGGAAGATTCCCATTTTCAAAGTCTAGTCAAATAATGTTGCACTAACTCCACCAAATCTTTTTCACTATTGGAGTTATTTAGAAACATAGTAATCATAATATATATACATAAGTATGTTCCAGTGACTACGTCATACTGGAATTTAATATAATGAAAACACTAGCAATAGAAAACAATCCAACCAATGTCTTAAACTTCAAAAGAGCTGACTTTAACAAACTCAGAGAGAACCTAGTAAAGATCCCATGGATGAAAATCCTAAAGAGGAAAACAACCCAAGAAGCATGGGAAACTGTGAAAAATGTGATCATAAAAGCCCATACCAGCACACCACCACTGAAAAAGAAAAACAAGAAATTCAAGAAGAAACCAACATGGCTGCACAAAGATCTCTCTGACAAACTGAAAGACAAAAAGGACAAATACAAAAAAAATGGAAAGAGGGGCACATAACTAAGGCCGATTATCAGCATACAGCCAGAACATGCAAAGATGAAGTCAGGAAACCAAAGGCTCAGAACAAACAAAGATTTGCAACAGAAATCACGGATAATAAAAAAAAAGTTTCTTCCAACATATTAACAATAAGAAAAAAGTCAAGGAAACTGTAGGTCCACTAAAGAGAGAAGATGGCAAGGAAATAACAGGCAAAAGGGAGAAAGCAGAGCTGCTTTACTCATACTTTGCATCAGTCTTCACACAAAAAGAAACTACAGCCCAACATACCAAAAAACCACTGCAAAAAACAAACTAGAAACAAAAATTATAATAAGAAAATGGTAAGAGAACACCTATCTGATCTTGATGAATAAATGGATAAATCGTATGAGGAATGATTAAGGGAACTTGGTATGTCTAGCCTAACAAAGAGAAGAATTAGGGGTGACATGATAGCTGTCTTCCAGTACATGAGAGGCTGCAACAGAAAGATGGGGGTCAACTTATTCTCCAAAGCTCCTGAAGTTGGATGAAATGTGATGGGATGGAAGCTCATTAAAGAGAGATCCAACCTGGAACTAAGGAGAAACTTCCTGACTGTGAGAACAATTAACCAGTGGAACAGTTTCCCTCCAGGAGTTGTGGGTGCTCCATCACTGCTGGAGTTTTTTCAAGAAGACATTGGGTAACTATTTGTCCAGGATGATATAAGGCCTCCTGCCATGGACAGGATGTTGGTCTAAAAGATCCCCAATGGGATCTTAAAGTCCCTTCCAGCCCTATGATTCTATGATTCTTTAATAAGACGAGTTAGAATGAAAATTAGGTATTGGACCAGGCTAACCCAGGGAACTCCATGGTTTGAACTCAGAATTCACCAATTCAGGCCTGATACAGTTTGCTGTATTACACTTGCTTACCACAGTCTGGATATCCATCAAGCTGAT
>NW_015399283.1:0-1364 GCF_001527695.2 Protobothrops mucrosquamatus
TTTAATTTGCCAGTCCTGTCCTCTTAACATAAGTAGATCTTTATAAACAATTCCTTCTAATTTTACACCCCTTATAATTCCTTGTATTGCATGTTCCGGAATAGCCCACATTGGAATTTTAGAATTTACCTTATAAGAATACTTTTTCCAAACTCTCAAAAGTGCAACTCTTAAAATATGAGATTTAAAAACATGATCATTTTTCTTATCAAAAAATAAATAAGCATGCCATCCATAATATAAATCCCAACCTTCAAGTACCAAAATATCTCTATTGGTTAAATTAATCCAATCACTAATCCAGGTTAAAACCACCGCATCATAATATAATTTTAAATTAGGGGCTTTAAGTCCCCCTCTTTCCCGTGCATCTTGCAAAATTTTGAATTTTACCCTAGGTTTTTTCCCCTGCCAGATAAACCTGTTGATACCTCTTTGCCACTCCTCCAAATTTGAATCCTTTTTTTTATTTATTTAAATTTTTTATTATTTTTCATTTAAAAAACACAAACATAAATCTTTTATCACAATATCAACCTAAGAAAATAAAGCTAAACAAAACATTCACAGACGTGTCCGGTGTACCCCTCCCGCACCACCCTCTTCCACTTACCACTCCTTCCTCTCATTCTACCACCACTCCTCCTTCCTCCCTCTTTCCTACTTCCCTTCCACACTCAACCTTCCCGTCCTATGCAGTTGGGGTATCACCGGACACCTCCTTAAAAACATCCTACATATAAATCTATAATACAAACCTACCCTTTTGCCCCCTCCCCCCCCAGGACTTCCCAAAGCTTATCTAGGAAATAAACACAAAATAATCAAAATCTATTCACAATTACTCCATATTACTACACACTAGTATAAACTTGCTATGACTCTAAAATAACATTAAGATACATACAAATTTTTTTTTAAAAAAAAACATCTTTTGTTAATCAAAAGCTACATAATAATTTTTCAATTCATACTTTCTCTGAATCCATCTTCTCCACATTGAGATAAATTTCTCCTGAGAATGATCCTTCAGGTACGCGGATATTTTTGCCATCTCTGCAAAATGTGATACTTTCTGTCTCCAATCATCCATAGTTGGTAATATCTTTTTTTTCCAATTTTGAGCAACTAATGTCCTTGCTGCTGTTATACAATACAACATCAGTTTCATTTCTTTTTGATCCAAATTATCCATGATACCCAATAGAAATAACTGCGGTGTAAATTTTATCTTTTTCTTAAAAATCTGTTGAATATTCCACCAAATCTTAATCCAAAAGGCTTTAACATCCCTACATGTCCACCAAATATGATAATAAGTAGCATCCATACTACCACATCTCCAACATTTTGGTTGCAAATTC
>NW_015399283.1:4642-6652 GCF_001527695.2 Protobothrops mucrosquamatus
TTTGGAGCTTCTGAATCATCCCTTGAAGATCCATTGTAACAGATCTTTTAGGTCTGGCCCCTCCCACTGGCTCCGAAGTAGTTGAACTTGTTTGGGGCATAGCCTCTTTCTGTTGTTCTCTTTCTTTGCGCTTATGAGCCGCACGTGTCATTCTCTGATCTTTTGGATCCTGTTTTGCCTCCAACACTTGTAAATTCTGAAAATCTCCTGCAGATAATGACATAGCTCCAGGTAAATCCACAATCAATTGTTCTACTCCTTCTTCTGTTCCTTTAGCTGGTGATGTAGAAGATGAATCAGCTTTCAGAACCGTTAGGTAAAAATTTCTTGCCTTCTGTAATGTATTGAGTCTATAACGGTTCCCAGCAAATGTGAAGGCCATCCCAACTGGTATTTCCCATCTAAAAGGTATTTGCTGCTTCTTCAACTCCTGAGCCAAGAAAGCAAACTCCTTTCTTCTTTTTAAAATCTTTGAAGGTATTTCTTTCAAAAGTATAATATCCTGGGCAGCAATCTGAAATCTCTGTTGGTAGAAGGCCTGTATAACTTCATTTCTACGTACTTTTCTAGAAAAATAAACAACCACATCCCTAGGTTGTTTTCTCTGACGTGCAACCCATGAATTGACTCTAAATATTTTTTCAATCTCTCCATAGATAATTTCAGGGTCGCAGTCTAAAACCAACGCTAGAGCAGCTGATACCTCTTCTCTCAATTTCTCCTGTGCATTTTCCTGAAGTCCTCTAATTCTTATTGCATGTTCCATCTCTCTGAATTGTGACATCACAATATCATTTTGAGTAATCTCAATACTCTCTTCTACTTTTTCCATTCTCTCCTCCATCCCTTCCATTTTTTCTCCCACTTCCTCCACACGATTCTCTATACGATCCATATGAAAAGCAAAGCCCTGAAAAATTTGAGACATACTCTCACAAAGTTCATCATTCTTTTTAGCAAGAAGCTCTTCTGTCTCCACTCTCATTTGTTGTACAATTTGTTTGGACATCTGCATCTGCATCAAAGAATCCTGCAAATCCTTTAAAGTAATATAAGGTGGTGAGGAGGGTGGAGGAGTTTTAGCTCTCTGTTGCGTAGTTTGTACAGCTGGAGAGGCAACAGCTGATTTAAGTGGTGCAGGGACTACACCTCGTTTAGAAGCCATTCTTAAGTTTAAGAAAAATCTTAATATAAAATCCAAAGCAGCAGAAAGTCAAACAGATTTTACTTTAATTTTTCCTTATTTTTTGAGAATTCTTTTCAAGCTTTACAATGTAGCAATCCACAACCGGAAGGAAAGTGAAAGTGTCTCTTTAAAACAAAGAAGCGGCTAAGCCACAGCCATTTTTTTTTTCCTCCAAAAGTTAACTTTCAGTTTTCAATCACTTGAGAAGAGTATTTAATCTTCTGAGTCACAGTTTTAATTTATTTATAAAAAAGTCCAAGTTTCCTAGTTAGCTCCGTCTGTTAAAAGTACTCACAAATATATTCCCAAAAAACATCAGAGGTGGAGACGGCGTCTGGCTTTGCTAATAGCGAAGACGTCCCGATCTGCGGAGAAACTCTGAGCTCCGGAGGAGTTCTTTTTTTTTTTTTTTTTTTAAAGAAATTTTATTTATTTTTCAATCATAAAAAAACATCATAAATGTACACAATAACACAATAAGAATAACCCCCCACCCCCCCTCGGACTCCCCAAACCTAATCCCAGGATAATATTCATATGAAAGTAAACAAATACTAATATCTCTAGCTCTACAAAGTATCTTAATCTACTTGAAAAGGTAGTAGAAATAAACCAGCTTACAAAATTAAAAACCTAACCTGTATTCTACCACTTTATGTTTCTTTTGAATATAAACAATCCATCTTCCCCATATTGATAAAAATTGTTCATTCAAGTGATTCTTCAAATAAGCCGAAATCTTTGCCATTTCAGCAAGATACGAAACTTTCAGTCTCCAGTCTCCCATCGTTGGCAGAATTGGACTCTTCCAATTTTGGGCTATT
>NW_015399284.1:0-1315 GCF_001527695.2 Protobothrops mucrosquamatus
ATCGCCCATTAAGGGTGATTGCCCTTCTCCATCTGCATACAGTTTCATGCCCGTTGCTGGTTGGCTAACTAGCAACAGGGTCTTGCCAGCCAATGGAATTGTGTGATTACAAGCCAGGGGAATCCCATAAAAGAGGGCTCCCCTGGCCCAGAGAGTCAGTCCGGATTTACTTTATGCCTTGCCAATAAACCAAGAGCTGCCTGTCTTACTGCCTGCGCGATCTAACAGCCTGAATCTGCAAAGATGAAGTCAGGAAAGCTAAGGCTCAGAATGAACAAAGCCTTGCAACAAAAGTCAAAGATAATAATAATAAAAAGGTTTCTTTCAATAATAAAAAGGTTTCTTTCTCTAACCATTTTCTTGCTTATTTTAATTTTTATTTCTAGTCTGTCTTTTACAGGTTTTTGGTAGATTGAGCTATAGTTTCTTTTTGTGTGAAGAAAGTTAAGCAGCTCTGCTTTCTCTTCTACTGCCTGTTACCTCCTTGCCATCTTCTCTCTTAAGTGGACCTACTGCTTCCTTCCGGCAGTTTCACACCCCTGAACTACACTAACTGAAGCTACTTTAGTTGAATGGATGGAGGGATGGAGGAATGGACGGACAGATAAACAAATATACTAGGCAGTTAATCTATAATTTCTAGTGTGAGATTGTTTTATCTAATGGTATGAGAGATTAAGAGAGATGCTTACAATCATGTACACTAAGTTACTAATAGTTGGTCCTATGAATACAAATTTATTTTATTTTTGAACTCAGTGCATCAAATCCCATAATTACAAAATGAAATGAATGCACAGTGTATATGGAATGTAAAGAAGAACCTTGAACGATGTGCAATTATGGTGTGGAATAGAGAGAACTTCTGGGTGAATAAATAAGAGTATGCCAAGCTCACATATTTGTCCCCATAGCAATAAAATGTTGAAGAGTTTAATTGCATGATGCTGGAATTTTAAATAAAAGATCTGTCTAAAATGCTTCTTTACATCCACAGGCTAAAATTCTCCTGGTGTGGAATGCCTAAGATTAAAATCCTCACTGCAAATATCAGATTGGGTCTAAAATTCAAGTTTGAATATTGGCACTGCAAATGGAATCTCCTTCCCAGGAAGAAAAATGAAGAGTGGCAAGTGAAAATTCCCTTAGTATCAGTTTCATTTAGACATAATTATGTTAATTTATGTATTTTGTCTTTTTTCCATTTGCATTTAAGTCTAGCAAGAAAATAACCACAGAAGAATCAGTACTGCAGTATCAATTTCAATGGGTTTTCTTTGATATGTCAGTTGGTCCCAGATTTCTCTGTTTTTCA
>NW_015399284.1:4593-6652 GCF_001527695.2 Protobothrops mucrosquamatus
TCCTGGAATACAACTCCCAATCATGGCGGGAGGTCCCACAGCAGAGTCGGGAGAGGGAAAAGTCCTCGTGATGGTGATCAAGGGGTCTGATGGATTAAAAGACGGTGTCATCTCGGTCCAGCCAGGCCGTTAGGCCACCATGGCCCCAGGGCCGCCGAGCTGCCGTCGCGTCGAGCTATTGGCCGCCGCCGTATCAGGCTGCCGCCGTATCAGGCCGCCGCCACAACTGGCCGCCGTTCTTCCTGGCCGTTCTTTTTGGCCATTAGGCCCCGAAACGTCCGGTCGGCGATTTCCCAGCCGCCAGGTCTTAAGTCCTCCGGCAGCCAGTACTCCCGGCCGCCAGGCCCCACATCGCCAGGCCCCGTGTCGGCCGTCCGCCGACCCTCCCAGCCGCCAAGCCCCAAGTCGACCGGCCTCCGGTGTTCCGATGTTCCCGGCCACCTGGCCCCAAAAGGACCGCCAGGCCCCGAGACAACCGGCTGCCGTCCTCGCCCGGCCTCTCCAACCTCTCCGCCAGGCCCCGGCCTCTCCTCGCCCGGCCTTCCTCGCCCGGCCTCTCCAACCTCTCCGCCAGGCCCCAAGGCGACCCGCCGCCAGCCCGTCGTCAGGCCCCGTCAGGCCCCGAAATGGCCCGCCGCCGGTTTCCCCGGCCGCCCGGCTCCGTTCTACTCGACAGCCACCGCTCGTCCGCTCGTCCGCTCATCCACTCGCCAGGCCGCTCCGCTCCGCTCCGTTCACCAGGCCGCTCCGCTCACCAGGCCGCTCGCCAGGCCGCTCAGCTCACCAGGCCGCTCCGCCCGTCCGCTCGGCCGCTCGGCTGCTCCACTCTCCCCTCACGGCTCACAGCTCCGACCGGGTGATCCAACTCGTCCTTTTCGCTCGCCGACCCTCTCCTCCTTCCAACTCCAGCCGGCGAGCACCCCCCGGACCTTTCAAGGCTCCCCCATCTCCGCCGAGGACCCCGCGGAGACTACGGAGCCGAAAACAGTAGGTCCGCCATGGGATTGCTGCAACAGATTTATAAAATGAATGAATGGATGGATGAATGAATGAATGCTTACATACATATAAACATACATAAATGCATACAATATAACTTTTATAACATGTCTAAAAATTTGATTGCAATTCCATCTTGAATTCAGTGTTGTCATTAATTTACCCTCTGCTGCCTTAAACTATTAAGAGCTGGTCTATAAAAATCTGGGCAATCACTAGGTGGCAGTAAGAAGCTACAAAAAACTTGCAGTCTATATCTAATAACCCATCTGATAGTTAGGTCAAAAGTTAAGATGGGCACATGTCTCTGTCTTCTTCATGTGTGCTTACTTGATTTAAAAAGATGTAAACAAAGAGAACTATAACTAGAGGACCTAGAAAGGTCATTTAATACTGGATTTCTGTTTGTAGTGTTAGCATCAATTTGCACATCAAACATCAGCAAAAAGGGAATTTGAAGCAAAAAGAGTTTTGTAATCACCTGTATCACCCTAGTTTCACTCAAAGATTAAAAACAAACAAACCTTCTTTGCACAATCCAATACTTCCATATTTTCCATATTCATTGAATCTGGAATAAAAGAGATTTTGAGTCAGCAGGTAGTCAGGAAGGCATGAATATAAACTTCTAGAGAATGACATTGCCCTATGAATAGTTCAGAGACACTAACAGATTCATTGCTTGTAATGTTTGTTAAATAAATAATAAAACATAAGAGCATAAGTGTGAGACTCTGCTTTTTTCAATTCCATCTAATTCACCTTTGCAGAGAAAACCCAGATAATAAAAAAGCCAAGGTATGAATGCAAAGGAAGGTATATTGATCCAATTTAATATTTCCACCATTCCTTATCAAAGATCCTTTGTTTTAAAGCAAAAACATGCTGTGTATTTAAATTATAAATAGCTAAAATGAAGTTAGCAAAGTAAAACGCCAACATATTTGAAAGCCATAGCTGTTTGGTCCTCTCATCAATGAATGAGAGTTTTCTTAATGATGTGCAACAACTGGGATAATAGGTATATGAAATCTGCCAAATTAATATCAAAAAAGACACA